>NC_073415.1:2147421-2167421 GCF_028641065.1 Leucoraja erinaceus | reverse complement strand
TACTCCAGGTGTGGTCTCACCAAGACCCTGTACAACTGCAGTAGAACCTCCCTGCTCCTATACTCAAATCAGATGATGGAGAATGGGCTCCACTGATTAGTTTAGGTTAGAGATTAGTTTAGACTGTGCAGAAACAGGCCCTTCGGCCCATCGTGTCCGCGCCGACCAGCGATCCCCGCATACTAGCACTTCCCCAACACACACTAGGGACAATTTACATTTATACCCAAGCCGATCAGCCTACAAAGCTGCACGACTTTAGAGTGTGGGAGGAAACCGAAGATCTCGGAGAAAACCCACGCAGGTCACGGGGAGATCGTACAAACTCCATACAGACAGCGCCCGTAGTCGGGATCATAGAAACATAGTAGGTTACACAAAAAAGCTGGAGAAACTCAGCGGGTGCAGCAGCATCTATGGAGCGAAGGAAATAGGCAACGTTTCGGGCCGAAACCCTTCTACAGACATTGAAACATAGTAAATAGGTGCAGGAGGAGGCCATTCAGCCCTTCAAGCCAGCACCGCCAATCATTGTGATCACGGCTGATCGTCCACTATCAGTAACCCGTGCCTGCTTTCTCCCCATATCCCTTGACTCCTCTAGCCCCTAGAACTCTATCTAACTCTCTCTTAAATCCATCCAGTGATTTGGCCTCCACTGCCCTCTGTGGCAGGGAATTCCATAAATTCACAACTCTCTGGGTGAAAAAGTTTTTTCTCACCTCAGTTTTAAATGGCCTCCCCTTTATATTAAGACTGTGGCCCCTGGTTCTGGACTCGCCCAACATTGGGAACATTTTTCCTGCATCTAGCTTGTCCGGTCCTTTTATAATTTAATACATTTCTATAAGATCCCCCCCCTCATCCTTCTAAACTCCAGTGAATACAAGCCCAGTCTTTTCAATCTTTCCTCATATGACAGTCCCGCCATCCTGAGGATGGAACCCGGGTCTCTGGCGTTGCAAGCGATGTAAGGAAGCATCTCTACTGCTTCCTCAGACTGAGAGTCAGCTTGTCAGCTAAATTAGCAGCACAGCAAATTTCAAACCCTGCAAGGAAAACAAGTGGATGTTTTTCGACGAATGCTTGGGCTAATTTAAAGGAACCAGTGGATTCATGACACCTGCGAGGTCACTGAGATAAGGGCTGCTCTCCCAGAGACATCCGAGACTAGCTCTGTGTCTGATAGGACACATTACTCACGCCATTGCAGTAGCAAGGAGGATAGCTAGTTTGGCACATAATCACCTGTTGTTCTTGGAGATAAAATAGTGAGAGAGAGAGGGGAGAGGAGAGAGGAAGAAAGAGAGAGAGAGAGAGGAGGCAGGGAGAGTGAGAGAGAGCTGAGATAGATAGAGAAAGAGAGAGAGAGAGGGAGGGGGAGAGAGAGAGAGAGAGAGAAGAGAGAGAGAGAGAGAGAAGGAGAGGAGAGAGAGAGATATAGATAGAGATATAGAGAGAGAGAGAGAGAGAGAGAGAGTTACAGTGAGAGAGAGAGAGAGAGAGAGAGAGAGAGGGAGACTGACGGAGAAAAAGAGAGGGATATTGATTGTGAGAGGGAGAGAGCTAAAAAGAGAGAGATAGAAAGTAAAGTAAAAGAGAGAGTCAGGGAGTGAGAGAGAGAGAGAGGGAGAGTGAAGGGGAGAGCGAGGGAGGGGGAGAGGAGAGAGGGAGAGGAGAGAGTGAGAGAGAGCAAGAGATAGAGAGAGATAGAAAGAGAGAGAGAGGGAGAGCTGAAAAAGAGAGAGAAAGAGAGTGAAAGAGAGAAGGGGAGAGGGAGCGAGAGAGAGGGAGGGAGAGAGAGAGCTGAGAAAGAGAAAGAGGGGGAGAGGGAGGGGGAGGGAAAGAGAGAGAGGGAGGGAGAGAGAGAGCTGAGAAAGAGAGTGAGAAAGGAGAGGGAGGGGGGGAGAGAGAGAGGAGAGAGAGAGAGAGAGAGAGAGAGAGAGGGACAATGTTTTTATCATGCCAATAAAGTTTTATTTTTTAAATCGAAAAGAGAGAGAGAGAGAGAGAGAGATAGATAGATAGAGAGAGAGGGAGAGAGAGAGAGGGAGAGAGAGAGAGAGAGAGGGAGAGAGAGAGAGGTGGAGAGGGAGAGAGAGAGACAGACCCTCACCAAATACGGGGTAAGTGACCACTACGTGGCAGTTGAAAAAGGAAGAGAGAGAGAGAGGTTGAGAGAGAGAGAGAGAGGAGAGAGGAGAGAGAGAGAGAGAGAGAGAGAGAGAGAGAGAGAGAGAGAGAGAGAGAGAGAGAGAGAGAGAGAGAGAGAGAGAGAGAGAGAGAGAGAGAGAGAGAGAGAGAGAGAGAGAGAGAGACCTTTACTTCAAAGCAGGGCAGATCAACAGGGTTAGTTTAGTTTACTTATAGGTCTCCCCACCACGTCTGACGTTCCAGAGAAAACGATCCAAGTCTGAAGAAAGATTCCCACCTGAAACGCCACCTGTGCATGGAAGATAGACACAAAAAGCTGGAGTAAGTCAGCTGGCCAGGCAGCATCCCTGGAGAGAAGGAATAGGTGACGATTTGGGTCGAAACCCTTCTCACGTCACCTATCCATGTTGTCCAGAGATGCTGCCTGACCCACTGAGTTACTCCAGCACATCGAGTCTTCTTCTGTCTGATGTCTCGTTGTCCCACACACCCTCTAATCCAGGCAGCATTCTGGTAACCCTGTTCTGCACTCGTTCGAAAGCCTCAGCGACCTGTAATGGAATTATTTTGCTGACCATACATTCTTGCTGAAAGTTGTTGATGGTATGTGTTTGTGGTGAATGTTATGCAAACGCAATGCCTCCGCTGCGAGGCCTCAGTGTTCACCACCACACGGTCCGACACATCGCACGGCTGCTGGGCTTACTTGCTCAGCGACGCTCTGATTCATGTTATTAGTCAGGTCGCAACCTGTCTCCATCAGCTGTTTGCTGGGAATGTGTGGGTGTTGCTGGCGGGGGTAGAGTGATTGGCGCTGATGAGCGAGAGAACTTCACACAGAGGAAGTTCACAGAGGGTGCACAAACGTGTGTTTCCACGCATCTTGGAGCAGCAAATGTCTCCGTACAGCAACATGGCTGAGCAGCTGTTTCAAAACTCCTCCATCTCAATCCCATCCCACCACGTCCCATCAGCCCATCCATCTCCCCCTCCCAATCCCATCACCCCATCCCATCATCCAATCCCATCTCTCTCAATCCCATCTCTCCCAATCCCATCTCCCATCTCTCCATCCCATCTCCCCATCCCACCTCTCAATCCCATCTCTCCCAATCCCATCTCTCCATCCCATCATCCAATCCCATCTCTCCATCCCATCTCTCCCAATCCCATCTCCCAATCCCATCTCTCCCAATCCCATCTCTCCATCCCATCCCATCTCTCCCCATCTCTCTCCAATCCATCTCCCATCCCATCTCCCCAATCCCACCCTCTCCATCCCACCTCCCATCTCCCATCCAATCCTCCCAATCCCACATCCCCAATCCCATCTCTCCCATCTCCCATCTCTCCCCCCAATCCCATCTCCATCTTCCATCCATCTCCCTATCATCTCTCCAATCCCATCTCTCCATCCTCTCCCATCCTCCCTCCCAATCCCATCCATCTCCCAATCCCATCTCTCCATTCCCATCTCTCCCCAATCCCATCTCTCCCGATCCCATCTCTCCCCAATCCCATCTCTCCCCAATCCCATCTCTCCCAATCCCATCCATCCCCATCCCATCATCCAATCCCATCTCTCCCAATCCCATCTCTCCATCCCATCATCCAATCCCATCTCTCCATTCCATCCCTCCCCAATCCCATCTCTCCCAATCCCATCTCTCCCAATCCCATCTCTCCATTCCATCTCTCCCAATCCCATCTCTCCCGATCCCATCTCTCCCAATCCCATCTCTCCATCCCATCATCCAATCCCATCTCTACATTCCATCTCTCCCAATCCCATCTCTCCCAATCCCATCTCTCCCGATCCCATCTCTCCCAATCCCATCTCTCCCAATCCCATCTCTCCCAATCCCATCTTTCCATCCCATCATCCAATCCCATTTCTCCATTCCATCTCTCCCAATCCCATCTCTCCCAATCCCATCTCTCCCGATCCCATCTCTCCCAATCCCATCTCCCCCAATCCCATCTCTCCATCCCACTGGGTAGACTTGGCTTGTACTCGCTGGAATTCAGAAGATTGAGGGGGGATCTTATAGAAAGGTACAAAATTCTTAAGGGGTTGGACAGGCTAGATGCAGGAAGATTTGTTCCCGATGTCGGGGAAGTCCAGAACTAGGGGTCACAGTTTAAGGATAAGAGGGAAGTCTTTTAGGACAGAGATGAGAAAATCATTTTTTACACAGAGAGTGGTGGATCTGTGGAATTCTCTGCCACGAAGGTAGTTGAGGCCACAGTTCATTGGCTATATTTAAGAGGGAGTTAGATGTGGCCCTTGTGGCTAAAGGGATCAGGGGGTATGGAGAGAAGGCAGGGATGGGATACTGAGTTGGATGATCAGCATGATCATATTGAATGGCGGTGCAGGCTCGAAGGGCCGAATGGCCTCCTCCTGCACCTATTGTCTATGTTTCTATCCCTCTATCCCATCTCGCCCCCGTCACATTCCAGCATGAACAATGTCCACAGCCTCAGTGAAGAGAAGCTGCAATGTTGCATAATGTTCACCACCACACGGTCTAACACATGGCATAGTCGCTGTGGTTACTTGTTCAGCGATGCTCTGATTCATGTTATTAGTCAGTTCGCAACCTGTCTCCATCAGCTGTTTGGTGTAAACCTGTGGGTGTTGCTGGTGGAGGGGGGGGGGGGGGGGGGAAGGGAAAGAGGGAGTGAAGGGGATTGGTTCTGATGAGCGAGGACGCTTCACGTCACAGATGAAGTTTCACCTCTTGGTGCAGGTGGAAAAACATCACTCTCCACGCATCTTAGTTTGTTTAGTTTCGAGATACAGTGCAGAAACAGCCCATTCAGCTCAGCGATCCCCGCACACTCACACTACCCAACACACACTACAGGACACTTTACATTTATACCCAGCCAATTAACCTGCAAACTTTCAATTCAATGAACTTTATTTTTCCGTTAGCAACTTTGGTTTCTGCAGCCATACAACAAAAAGAAACAATTTTATACGACACACAACCAACTCAATTCACACAGCCATCCATCGCAGTGAATCTCCTCCTCACTGTGATGGAAGGCAAAGTCTTGTCTCTCCCCTGCTCTCCATCCTCTCCCGATGTCACAGCCCCCGGCGGGCGATGTGAGGCCCTGCTCCGGGTCTTAACGTACAAAACTTGTACGTCTTTGGAGTTTGGGAGGAAACCGCAGCGCCTGGAGAAAACCCACGCTGGTCAGAACGTGCAAACTCCACACAGGCAGCACCCGTAGTGAGGATCAAACCCAGGTCTCAGGCACTGTACGCCAACACCTCTACCGCTGCGCCACCGTGTCGCCCCTTAACCTTCAATAGGTGAGGGTGAGGGGTGGGGAGATTTAATAGGAATCTGAGGGGCAACTTTTTATCGCAAAGAGTGGTAGGTATATGTCACGAGGTGCTGAAGGAGGCAGATGAAGCAGGTAACATCACAACATTTTAAATGGATAGGACATGTGTAGAGGGATATGAGCCACATGCAGGCAGGTGGGACTAGTGTAGATGGAGCATGGTGTTTGGCAAGTTGGGCAAATGGGCCTGTTTCCATGCTGTATAACTATGATGACTCTATGACAATGACTCTATAACCCTCTGTCTCTAAGACTCTGTGACTGTGATTCTAGGACAATTAGAAGGATGAGAGGGAATCTCATTGAAACATATAAGATTGTTTAGCGTTTGGACACGCTAGAGGCAGGAAGCATGTTCCCGATGTTGGGGGAGTCCAGAACCAGGGGCCATGGTTTAAGAATAAGGAGTAAGCCATTTAGAACGGAGACGGGGAAACACTTTTTCTCACAGAGAGTGGTGAGTCTGTGGAATTCTCTGCCTCAGAGGGCGTCTCCCTCCGTGATATCATCATTCATGACATCACCCTCCATGACATCACCCTTCATGACATCACCATGACGTCACCCTTCATGACATCACCCTCCATGACATCACCCTTCATGACATCACCTGTAATAATATCACTATTCATTAGAGAGATAAAGATGGTGAGAGAGAGAGAGAGAGAGAGAGAGAGGAGAGAGAGAGAGAGAGAGAGAGAGAGAGAGAGAGAGAGAGAGAGGGAGGGGGACAGGGGAGGAGAGGGAAGAAAGAGCAGAGAGAGGGGGGGAGGAGAGAGAGAGAGAGAGTGGGGGAGAGAAACAGAGAGGGAGAGGGAGAGAGTGGAGAAAGAGAGTGGGGAGAGAAACATAGAGAAGGGGAGGGAGAAGGAGAGAGTGTGCAGAAAGAGAAAGGGGAGAGGGGAGGAGGGAGAAATGAGAGAGGGGAAGAGTGAGTGAAAAGAGAGCGTGAGAGAGAGAGGGGTGAGGAGACAGAGCGAGAGAAAGATAGAGAAAGAGAGAGTTAATGTTTTATCTTGCAGCCCTTCCTGTGTGACTGATCTAGCAGCTTGCTGTGTAGCAGACGTGCCTGTGAGAACAGACCTGCAGCGTGTGGAGCTGAATGCCAACACTACATACATACTGTGTGAGTCGAGTGAGTGCTTGAGTTGGAAGGAACTGCAGATGCTGGATTAAACCGAAGATAGACACAAAGAGCTGGAGTAACTCAGCGGGCCAGGCAGCATCTCTGGAGAAAAGGAATGGGTGACGTTTCGGGCCTTCAGCCAAGGCCGATGGACAAAGGCCTGTTTTCAAGATGGCCACTGGTGGAGGAGAGGATCGGGGTTGCCATGGCAACAGGCATTGTGTGTGTATCTTCACAATACGCTAAATGTGGCCTCACCACATTTTCCACTCTGGCAACTCAAACTTCACTGCACCACTTGGTGTATGTGACAATAAATGTCCTTTGTCCTTTGTCCTTGGCAACCAGCACCCTCCCTTTCCTTGGACCTCTGAGATCGGTCTGATTTAGAAGCGGGCGTTCAGACGGGTTCTGTTTCCCCGAACTCAGTCACAAGTTGAATGGGTTCACATGTGCCAGACAGCAGGAGCTACAGCAGCAGTGAGCCGTGCGAAGGGAGAGAGAGCGGGGAGGGTCAGTGTGAAAGACACAGGCTCAGCGCAGCCATGGTTGAATGGCGGAGTACTCTTGATGGGCCGAATGGCCTAATTCTGTTCCGATTACTTATGACCTTATGACTGTGGCTGTGTGGCAGGCGGATCACTTCATCCGCATGCGACAGACTTGGTGTCGGTACAAGGCAGCCCCTTCGTTATTCACAGGAGCAGATTTAGGCCATTCGGCCCATTGAGGGTACAGCACGGTAGATTTGCTGCCTCACAACGCCCAGGGACCTGCTTTCCATCTGACCACAGGTGCTGTCTGTACGGAGTTTGCACATTCTCCCCGTGACCGTGTGGGTTTTCCCCGGGTGCTTCACGGAGTTTCTTCCCACATCCCAAAGACATTCCCTCTGCAAGTTGTAAATTCCTCGTGTGAAGGATAGTGGTAATGTACAGGATGATCGCTGGTCGGCAGGGACTCGGTGGGCCGAAGGGCCTGTTTCCATGCTGCGTCTCTAAATTCTAAAATTTAAAGTTTAATTCAACGATGAACTGTCATGTTTGCACTGAGGACTTCAGGCATTAGTGTTGGGGTTACACAAAAAAGCTGGAGAAACTCAGCGGGTGCAGCAGCATCTATGGAGCGAAGGAAATAGGCAACGTTTCGGGCCCGAAACGTTGCCTATTTCCTTCGCTCCATAGATGCTGCTGCACCCGCTGAGTTTCTCCAGCTTTTTTGTGTAACCTTCGATTCTCCGGCATCTGCAGTTCCTTCTTAAAAACTTAGTGTTAGAGTTATTCGTTTATAGAATCGTTTTATCCAATATTAGCCCAAGCGCAGACCCGTTGGGTCCCCTTCCCCCAACGCAATATTCCACCACTCACCCATAGCCCCCAACTGCGCAGGTGTGACGGGTCCTCGTTGTGACGCCATAGCAACCCTCCCCCAACTGCGTAGGCGCAGTCGGCAAGTGGGAGCGCGACTGCCAGGTTTATCAAAGTTTAAAAAAGTCAATAACTTTTAAAATATAACATCAATCCGAATGAAACCTGCTACTGCACACCGCAGGACAATGGTGAGTAAGGTGGGACTAAAATTGTCATGCTCTTGTGTAGCGTTTTGGCTGTATTCCGGGAACAAACAAACAAACAAACAGACATACAAGATGGGGGTTTTAGTAATATGTAGAGAAATTATCTACGAGTATTGTGTTTACAAGCCTATTGTGTTACTGCCACTAAGAAATTAATTGTTCCGCTGCAAAGTCTTGAAGCCTTTAAACAGTCTTGAGTCTTTACCAATAGATAAGGTAGACAGTCAGAACCTTTTTATAAGGATGGAAAAAATCAAATACTAGAGGGCATAGGTTCATGGTGAGAGAGACAACATTTTAGTGAGGTTTTTTCCACAGTGGTGGGTGCCTGGAACCAGCTGCCAGGGGTGGTGGTGGAGGCAGATGCGATAGTGGCATTTAGAGGGACTTTTGGATAGGCACATGGATATGCAGGGAATGGAGGTATGTGCAGGCAGATAAGAGTTGGTCTTGGCATCATGTTCAGCACAGTCACTGTGGGCTGAAGGGCCTGTTCTTCTGTCATAGAATCATTCAGCACAGAAAAGGGACAGATACAAAGTCTATCTCCTTCACTTGCTTCAAGTCATAGAGAGCGAGAGTCATAGAAGCTGGCCCTTCGGCCCAACTTGTCCATGCTATCCCCGATGTCCTATCTACACTAGTCCCACCTGCCCGCGTTTGGCCCATATCCCTCTCAATCTTTCCTATCCATGTACCTGCCATTTAAACGATGTTGTCGTCCCTGCCTCAACTACCTCCTCCATGCACCTACTGCCTAAGGGTCCCAACTTGAAACATCGAGGGGTACCGGAGCTCGGAGGTCGGTCGAGGAGGGCAAAGTGGGGCCCATCATGTTGGGGGGGGGGCGAGAAATTAGAGCGTCCATTGGGGAACTACATCCAACACTTTGCAACTCTGTCAGTGCCCTATAGGTGGCGACTGTTTGCATACCTTCTAACAGTACGGAGAACTAATTGTACTCGGACATGTTACATGTGATAATAACATATCCTTCATTCGTTTATAAATCCCACATAATTCCTCGCCGATCACTGCCAGCTATTTATTAACCTTAAGCCGACACCAGTCTGAATGTTCGATGACCTGAACTCCTCAGCTCAGCGGCGAAATATCGGAGGAAGATAGTGTGACACGGTGGCGCAGCGGTAGAGTTGCTGCCTCACAGCGCCAGAGACCCGGGTTCCATCCCGACAACTGGTGCTGTCTGTACGGAGTTTGTACCTTCTTAAGGGGCTGGACAGGCTAGATGCAGGAAGAGTGTTCCCGATGTTGGGGAAGTCCAGAACAAGGGGTCACAGTTTAAGGATAAGGGGGAAGTCTTTTAGGACGGAGATGAGAAAAACATTTTTTACACAGAGAGTGGTGAATCTGTGGAATTCTCTGCCACAGGAGGTAGTTGAGGCCACAGTTCATTGGCTACATTTAAGTTAGATGTGGCCCTTGTGGCTAAAGGGATCAGGGGGTATGGAGAGAAGGCAGGTACAGGATACTGAGTTGGAAGATCAGCCATGATCATATTGAATGGCGGTGCAGGCTCGAAGGGCCGAATGGCCTACTCCTGCACCTATTTTCCATGTTTCTATGTTTGTATGTTCTCCCCGTGACCTGCATGGGTTTTCTCCAGGATCTTCGGTTTCCTCCCACACTCCAAAGACATGCAGGTCTGTCGGTTAATTGCCTTTGGTGCAAATGTAAAAATGTTCCTAGTGTGTGTAGGATGGTGTAAGTGTGTGGAGATCGCTGGCCAGTGCGAACTCCACCTGTTTCCGCTCTGTATATCTAAACTAAGCTAAATTACACCACACTAAAATAGAAAACGGATTATCAGAAGCCATTCTCTCCTCCAACATGCTTCTCACATTTATTCACTGACCGCAAAACTTGCTTAATTAAATATTTGAAAGGCGTTAATTCACCACCTTGAATATGCAACACCTCGAAAATAGCGTGTGAAAATGATCGCGTTTGGACCGAGTTCTGTCAGAATTTAGTGTGAAGGGGAAGGGAGCGTGGAATATTCATGGTCTTTCAATTCACCACCTCTCTCTGATTGTGGTGTCAGATACATCCGATAAAGGCACGCACTGTGTATGTGCTACTGAGTGCAAGTGTTCAGCTGATGAGAACACGCTATGCTTCAAGTAGACTAAGCAGACTATTATCTAAATGGTGGCCGATTAGGAAAAGGGGAGATGCAGCGAGACCTGGGTGTCATGGTACACCAGTCATTGAAAGTAGGCATGCAGGTGCAGCAGGCAGTGAAGAAAGCGGATGGTATGTTAGCATTCATTGCAAAAGGATTTGAGTATAGGAGCAGGGAGGTTCTACTGCAGTTGTACAGGGTCTTGGTGAGACCACACCTGGAGTATTGCGTACAGTTTTGGTCTCCTAATCTGAGGAAAAACATTCTTGCCATAGAGGGAGTACAGAGAAGGTTCACCAGACTGATTCCTGGGATGCCAGGACTTTCATATGAAGAAAGACTGGATAGACTCGGCTTGTACTCGCTAGAAGTCAGAAGATTGAGGGGGGGATCTTATAGAAACTTACAAAATTCTCAAGGGGTTGGACAGGCTAGATGCAGGAAGATTGTTCCCGATGTTAGGGAAGTCCAGGACAAGGGGTCACAGTTTAAGGATAAAGGGGAAATCCTTTAGGACCGAGATGAGAAAAACATTTTTCACACAGAGAGTGGTGAATCCCTGGAACTCTCTGCCACAGAAGGTAGTTGAGGCCAGTTAATTGGCTATATTTAAGAGGGAGTTAGATGTGGCCCTTGTGGCTAAAGGGATCAGGGGGTATGGAGAGAAGGCAAGTACAGGATACTGAGTTGGATGATCAGCCATGATCATATTGAATGGCGGTGCAGGCTCGAAGGGTCGAATGGCCCACTCCTGCACCTATTTTCAGTCTACTTAGTCTACTTGAAGCATAGCGTGTTCTCATCAGCCTCAACTACCTCCTCTGGCAGCTTGTTCCATACATCCACCACCCTTTGTGTGAAAAATTTACCCCTCAGATTCCTATTAAATCTTTTCCCCTTCACCTTGAACCTATGTCCTCTGGTCCTTGATTCCCCTACTCTGGGCAAGAGACTCTGTGCATCTACCCGATCTAGTCCTCTCATGATTTTGTACACCTCTACAAGATCACGCCTCATCCTCCTGTGCTCCATGGAATAGAGACCCAGCCTACTCAACCTCTCCCTATAGCTCACACCTTCTAGTCCTGGCAACATCCTCGTAAATCTTTTCTGAACCCTTTCAAGCTTGACAATATCTTTCTTATAGGATTGGAGGATAATTGGCTTGGTGTATGTGTAAATTGCCCCTTGTGTGTGTAGGATAGTGTTAATGTGCGGGGATCACTGGTCGGTGCGGACTCGATGGGCCGAAGGGCCTGTTTCTCTAAATTTGTTTCACTTATCTTTAAAACTAAAAAAATAAAACTCTTCCATTGGGCAAAAGGTACAGAAGTGTGAAAACGCACACCTCCAGATTCAGGGCCAGTTTCTTCCCAGCTGTTATCAGGCAACTGATCCAACCTACCACAACCAGAGAGCAGTGCTGAATACAGGACTGCCTACACTAACTACCTAAGGTAGACAAAAATGCTGGAGAAACTCAGCGGGTGCAGCAGCATCTATGGAGCGAAGGAAATAGGCAACGTTTCGGGCCAAAACCCTTCTTCAGACTGACACTATCTACCTCATTGGTGACCCTCGGACTATCAGTGTGAAGAAGGGTCTCGACCCGAAACGTTGCCTATTTCCTTTGCCCCATAGATGCTGCCTCACCCGCTGAGTTTCTCCAGCATTTTTGTCTACCTTCGATTTTCCAGCATCTGCAGTTCCTTCGTAAACACTCGGACTATCTTCGACCGGACTTTGCTGGCTTTACCTTGCACTAAACGTTATTCCATTAATCATGTATGTAAACACTGTAAATGGCTGGATTGTAATCATGTATTGTCTTTCTGCTGACTGGGTAGCAGCTTTTCACTGTACCTCGCTACACGTGACAATAAACTGAACTGAAATGAGGAATGTAGAACCTCTCTAAACTCATTTGGTCCTAGTCAGAGGAAGTCATATTGCTGCCAATCGCAGCTCTCCATCCTGTCCATTCAACCCATGGTTCCTGCCAGCAGAGGCTATTTCCCGCACTGATATTCACATGACTTGTGGCCCAAAGTCGTTGCTCAACATCGTACTTACCCCAGCAACAGCCTGGTGGAAACTGAAAGATATGCTGAACTGCTGGACTGCAGAATAGGTCGCAGCAAGAACCACAGAGAGGTGGGACAGGGTCAATGACTCTGCTACAAGGTGGCACGGTGGTGCAGCGGTAGATTCAGATTCAGATTCAGATTCAATTTTAATTGTCATTGTCAGTGTACAGTACAGAGACAACGAAATGCATTTAGCATCTCCCTTGAAGAGCGACATAGCAAACGATTTGAATAAATAATAATAAGTGTCCGGGGGGGGGGGGGGGGGGGGGTGATTGGTCGGAGTTGTTGTTGAAGTGCTCCTCAATCCTGAGCTTATGGCAGTGCTTGGTCTTCCTGATGCCCCTCTTCAGGTTAGCCCTGGATGAACTGTAGGCTCGAACATCGCCTGACCTGAAAGCGGTGTCCCGTGCTTTCAGCAGTAGCCTGACCTCGCTGTTCATCCATGGCTTCTGATTCGGGTATATGGTCACCTGTTTGAGGGAGGTGACACTATTGATGGTGGAGTTTATAAAGTCCAGAACAGAGGATGTATAGGAATCAATGTCCGTGTGAGATTCAAGGGTGGCCTGGGCTGCAAACGCCTTCCAGTCAGTGCTGAAGTGTGAAGTCCGCTTCCTCTGACCAGACTTTAACTGTCCTCACAGTTGGAGCTGCTGCCTCATGGCAACACAGCACCAGAAACCTCAAACCCAGTCTGAAGAAGCGTCTTCATCCAAAACATTCCCCATTCCTTCCCCCCCCCCCCGAGCTGCTGCCTGTCCTGCTGAGTTACTCCAGCATTTTGTATCCATCTTCGATAAACCAGCCATGATTGAATGGCGGATTGAGTAGAGAGGGGATCTTATTGAAACATATAAGATTGTTAGGGGTTTGGACACGCTGGAGGCAGGAAACATGTTCCCGATGTTGGGGGAGGCCAGAACCAGGGGCCACGCACAGTTTAAGAATAAGGGGTAAGCCATTTAGAACGGAGACGAGGAAACACTTTTTCTCACAGAGAATGGTGAGTCTGTGGAATTCTCTGCCTCAGAGGGCGGTGGAGGCCGGTTCTCTGGATGCTTTCAAGAGAGAGCTAGATAGGGCTCTTAAAAATAGCAGAGTCAGGGGATATGGGGAGAAGGCAGGAACGGGGTACTGATTGGGGATGATCAGCCATAATCACATTGAATGGCGGCGCTGGCTCGAAGGGCCAAATGGCCGCTCCTGCACCTATTGTCTATTGTCTATTTGATGGGTTAAATGGCCTCATTCTGTTCCCATCACATGAAGGCATGACTCGGTGGGCAGAAGGGCCTGTTTCCACGCTGCATCTCCAAAACTAAAACTAAAACTGTAAATTTGAGCTAAGTTTATTTGGCCTCGTTGACTGACCCCGGGTGCTTTCAGTGTGGAGTTTGCATGCTCTCCCTGTGACCACGTGGGTTTTCCCCGCGTGCTCCGGTTTCCTCCCACATCCCAGAGACGTGCCGGTTTGTGGGTTAATTGCCCCCAGTGTGTAGGGAGTGGATGAGAAAGTGGGATAACATAGAACTAGTGTCGATGGTCAGTGCAGACTTGGTGGGCCGAAGGGCCTGTTTCCATTCTGCATCTCCAAAACTTAACTAAACACCTTAAAGCTATGCCCTCTTTGACATTTCCACCCTGTGTAAAAGGATCTGATTGTCTACCACATCTAAGTCTCTCATCACTTGATAGCCTTCAATCTGGTATCCCCTCAACCACTGGCAATCCATAGACAACAATCCAAGTTTGTTCAATCTGTCCTTACAGCTAATATAGAAGTTGGGAGGTCATGTTGCAGTTGTATAAGACGTTGGTGAGACCACATTTAGAATATTGTGTTCAGTTCTGGGCACCATGTTATAGCAAAGATATTGTCAAGCTTGAAAGGGTTCAGGAAAGATTTACGAGGATGTTGCCAGGACTAGAGGGTGTGAGCGATAGGGAGAGGTTGAGTGACATAGAAACATAGAAACATAGAAACATAGAAATTAGGTGCAGGAGTAGGCCATTCGGCCCTTCGAGCCTGCACCGCCATTCAATATGATCATGGCTGATCATCCAACTCAGTATCCCGTACCTGCCTTCTCTCCATACCCTCTGATCCCCTTAGCCACAAGGGCCACATCTAACTCCCTCTTAAATATAGCCAATGAACTGGCCTCGACTACCCTCTGTGGCAGAGAGTTCCAGACATTCACCACTCTCTGTGTAAAAAAGTTCTTCTCATCTCGGTCCTAAAAGATTTCCCCCCTTATCCTTAAGCTGTGACCACTTGTCCTGGACTTCCCCAACATCGGGAGCAATCTTCCTGCATCTAGCCTGTCCAACCCCTTAAGAATTTTGTAAGTTTCTATAAGATCCCCTCTCAATCTCCTAAATTCTAGAGAGTATAAACCAAGTCTATCCAGTCTTTCTTCATAAGACAGTCCTGACATCCCAGGAATCAGTCTGGTGAACCTTCTCTGCACTCCCTCTATGGCAATAATGTCCTTCCTCAGATTTGGAGACCAAAACTGTACGCAATACTCCAGGTGTGGTCTCACCAAGACCCTGTACAACTGCAGTAGAACCTCCCTGCTCCTATACTCAAATCCTTTTGCTATGTTGCCAGGACTAGAAGGTGTGAGCGATAGGGAGAGGTTGAGTAGGCTGGGTCTCTATTCCATGGAGTGTAGGAGGATGAGGGGAGATCTTTTAGAGGTGTACAAAATCATGAGAGGACTAGATCGGGTAGAGTCTTTTACCCAGAGTAAAGGAATCGAGGACCAGAGGACATAGGTTCAAGGTGAAGGGGAAAAGATTTAATAGGAATCCGAGGTAACTGTTTCACACAGGTGGGTGTATGGAACAAGCTGCCAGAGGAGATAGTTGAGGCTTGGGACTATGTCGTTTAAGAAACAGTTGGTCAGGTACATAGATAGATCAGGTTTGGAGGGATATGGACCAGGCGCAGGCAAGTGGGACTAGTGTAGCTGGGACATTGTTGGCCGGTGTGGGCGAGTTGGGATGAAGGGCCTGTTTCCACACTGTATCACTCTATGACTCTAACCTTTAATCCAGATATTATGCTGGTAAAACTCTTCTGCACCCTTCGCTCAGACCCACATCCTTCCTGTAATGGGGCAACCCGAACTGCACCAGAACCTCTGGTAACCTTCTTGCAATGACGAAAGATTTAAAAATGTCTTTTAAAGTTTTTAGAGGTACCAATCCACCATCCTGATGTGCATTGTCACAAAAAGGTTTGGATCTAGATGTAGGACAAGTGGGACAACATTAATGTATGAACTGTAAGATCATTTACATTGTTGGCCGGTGTGGGCAATAAGGGCCGAAGGGAGTGGTGAGGAGTCTGTGGAAATTCTCTGTCAGGAGGGATGGTGGAGGGTTGCAGTTCCACACTGTGGAGTCACTCTATGACTCAGCCATGATAACTCTTAATCCAGATGGTGTATGGTGCTGGTAAAACTCTTCTGCACCCTTCGCTCAGACCCACATCCTTCCTGTAATGGGGCAACCCGAACTGCACCAGAACCTCTGGTAACCTTCTTGCAATGACGAAAGATTTAAAAATGTCTTTTAAAGTTTTTAGAGGTACCAATCTACCATCCTGATGTGCATTGTCACAAAAGGTGCATTGGATCTAGATGTAGGCAATGAAGCTTCTGATAACTGGGTGGATGTGGATATGAGATGCAACATTAATGGACATATGAAACATGTAAGATCATTTAGGGTTTAGACACGCTAGAGGCAGGAAACATGTTCCCAATGTTGGGGGGAGTCCAGAACCAGGGGCCACAGTTTAAGAATAAGGAGCAAGCCATTTAGAACGGAGATAGGGAAACACTTTTTCTCACAGAGAGTGGTGAGTCTGTGGAATTCTCTGCCTCAGAGGACGGTGGAGGCAGGTACTCTGGATGCTTTCAAGAGAGAGCTAGATAGGGCTCTTAAAGATAGCGGAGTCAGGGGATATGGGGAGAAGGCAGGAATGGGGTACTGATTGGGGTTGATCAGCCATGATCACATTGAATGGCGGTGCTGGCTCGAAGGGCCGAATGGCCTACTCTTGCACCTATTGTCTATTGTCTATGGGTGGTGAAACATGGCTGCAGGGAAATAACATTTCGTTCAGACCGGAAGGTCTGAATGACAATAAATGAATCTAAGTCTAAGTCTAAGTGAGGTTTAGTGGGGTTGTGTGGTGGGGGTGGTGTGGGGGAGGGGGTGGTGGGGGGGGGGGGGGGGGGGGGAGCTGGGGGGGGGGGAGGGGATTGGTGTGGGGGGGAGGGGATTGTGTGGGGGGGGGGGGGGGGGAAAGGGGGTGGAATGGGGTGATGAGGGAGTGAGTGAAATGAGGGGGCGTTCCGATCCTTTCCCATTCAAGTGCAAGTCCAAGTTCAAGTTCAAGTTACATTTATTGTCCCATGCACCAATTGGTACAGTGGGATTTGAGTTGCCAGCCAGCCATATGATTAAAAGGAACCCAATTTAACAAACATCCCCACACAGCAGAACCAACGTTCCACACATCTTCCTCATTATTCACATTCAGTGACATTGTGGAACAGCATTGAGACCAAACATGAGCTGGAATGAAGGAGGGTTGCGTTACATGGTGTGGGCACCCTCTCATGCATTTCCCACTTCCGCATCCCACAACACATCGTTCCTCTTTACAAGAAGATACTGTGGCCCATGTTTAGTGGATTTGCACACTGGTTATACTGGGGGTGGATCCCTTGAGAGGGCGTTGCCATTTGCCTGAGCCGAAGTGAGGTGGAATGCCAGCCCAGTGTCGACACGGTGGTGCAGCGGGTAGAGCTGCTGCCTCTCAGCGCCAGAGATCCGGGTTCAATCCTGACCCTGGGTACAATCTGTGCGCAGTTTACACGTTCTCCCCGTGACCACGCGCGTTTCCTCCAGGTTAGACTTTATACTTTAAAGATACAGGGTGGAAACAGGCCCTTCGGCCCACCTAGTCCATGCTGACCAGTGATCACCCCGTATACTAACCCCCACACTAGGGACAATTTCCCACACATTAATTGTTTGAGGAAGGTCGCCTTCTCCACAAAGCATGCCGTTTCTACCAAAGATCTCAGAGCTGCTCTAAGATCTTTGGTTTCAACCAGATTCAACCAGGTTCCTTGTTTCTAACTTTAAAAATGTTTTCTCAGTCTTAAGTGCTTAATATTGTAAACCAAGTATGTCAGCCAAGAATGGTATTGATAGCATCCACAGTATGCCCCGACCACAGTCTCTCCCGATGGGTGAGATGGTTGAAACTGAAGCATTCATTCATCCATTCATACATACATTCAATCATTCATTCATTCATTCATTCATTCAATCATTCATTCATTCAATCATTCATGCATTCATTCATCCATTCATTCATCCATTCATTCATTCAATCATTCAATCATTCATTCATGCATGCATTCATTCATCTCTGGTCCCCAGGGTGGGAATCAAACTCTGGACCATTGGATTGAGCAGACCGTCCAGCACGCCAACACCAACCAGTGGTGGAGGAAGATACCTGTGCTGAGTTCAACCTGGAGTTTAGTTAGAGTTTAATTTGGACTTACAGAGTGGAAACAGGCCCTTCGGCCCATTGAGCCCATATCGTCCACCAGAGAGTTCCAGAGATTCACCACTCTGTGTGAAAAAAGTTTCTCATCCCACATGTGGGATGTGGGCTGACCAACTGAGTACTTGTGTTTTAATTGTAAATTAATCCTGCCCATGGTTTTTCACTCGTATATAAACACATTCTGAAGTCTAGAAACATCACCACAAATGGTGAGGTTTAATTTAGCTCATTTTTCTCAGTAATCGCAAAGTGGATCATCAGCCCACAATGTCCAACCCATACATGATCTAATCTCCTCTGCTGCACGTGATTCATATCCCTCCATTCCCTACATGTATACATGATATCGAAGTGCGGGACTGAAGTTGGTCACGAGTGCAACCTCATACTGTCAGAGATCTGAAGAGATCAGAGATCTGATTTGATTTGGATGATTTGATTGAAGGCTTTGTGGCCAGGTTTGCAGATGATGCAAAGATGGTGGAGGGGCAGGCAGAAAGGACGTTATTTTAGGAAGGAGATGAGGAGAAATGTCTTGGGCCAGAAAGGGTGGTGTATCTGTGGAATTATTTGCTACAGAAGGCTGTAGTCAGTGGATATTTTTAAGGCAGAGATAGAGAGATTCTTGATTAATAAGGGTATCAAAGATTATAGACTAGGCTTGTACTCGCTAGAATTTAGAAGATTGAGGGGGGATCTTATAGAAACTTACAAAATTCTTAAGGGGTTAGACAGGCTGGATGCAGGAAGATTGTTCCCGATGTTGGGGAAGTCCAGAACAAGGGGTCACAGTTTAAGGATAAGGGGGAAATCTTTTAGGACTGAGATGAGAAAAACATTTTTCACACAGAGAGTGGTGAATCTCTGGAATTCTCATCTCCTTCTAAAAGGAATGTCCTTTAATTCTGAGGATGTAACCTCTAGTCCTAGACTCTCCCACGAGTAATGATGAGAAAAACATTTTTCACACAGAGAGTGGTGAGTTTCTGGAACTCTCTGCCACAGAAGGTAGTTGAGGCCAGTTCATTGGCTATATTTAAGAGGGAGTTAGATGTGGCCCTTGTGGCTAAAGGAATCAGGGGGTATGGAGAGAAGGCAGGTACAGGACATTGAGTTGGATGATCAGCCATGATCATATTGAATGGCGGTGCAGGCTCGAAGGGCCGAATGGCCTACTCCTACACCTATTTTCTATGTTTCTATGTTTCTATGTTATGGCGGGGAGGCAGGAGAATGGGGTTAGCAGGGAGAGATAGATCAGCCATGATTGAATGGCGGAGTAGACTTGATGGGCCGAATGGCCTAATTCTACTCCTATTCCTTATGACATGTAGAGGAAGCAAGGACTCTGCAGAAGGTTGAGAGAGTGGGCGGACAAGTGGGAAATTAAATTTAGTTTGAAAAAGTGCAGAGTCATGCATTTTGGTAATAAGAATAATGATGGAGACTCTTTTCTATATGGAGAGGGAATCCAGGAATCAGAGGTGCAAAGGCACTTGGGAGTGCTGGTGCAGGTTTCCCAAAAATTTACTTTGCAAGTCAAATCGGTAGTAAGGAATGCAAATTCAATGCTAGCATTTATAACAAGAGGACTGGAATACAGAAACAGAGATGTAATGCTGAGGCTCTACAAGGCACTGGTCAGGCCGCATTCGGAGTACTGTGACCAAATTTGGGCCCCATATCTGAGGAAGGATGTGCTGGCTCTGGAGAGGAGGTTTACAAGAATGATTCCAGGAATGAGTGGGTTAGCATATGATGAGCGTTTGACGGCACTGGGCCTGTACTCGCTGGAGTTTAGAAGGTTGAGGGGGGACCTCATTGAAACTTACAGAATAATGAAAGGCTTGGATAGAGTGGATGTGGAGAGGATGTTTCCACTGGTGGGAGAGTCTAGGACCAGAGGTCACAGCCTTAGAATTAAAGGGCGCTCTTTTAGAAAG
>NC_073415.1:2049921-2137421 GCF_028641065.1 Leucoraja erinaceus | reverse complement strand
GGGCAACTAAACGGAGCCACGCCGGCCAAGATGCGCCATCCCTTCCTTATAGTTCAGAGATGCAGAGTTTGGAGATCACGCACCCCATGCCGAGACCTTCATTAGAATTCTGCTGCCACACTCACTTGCTGCCCGTTGCCACGGCAACAGTTTCCAGGCACTTTGCCTGACACTTTATGGAGTCAGTCAGCTCTGAAACAGGCCCTTCGGTTCACAGCTTACAACCCAGTTCTATGAATATCTCTCATTTCCCCCTTCCCTGACCCTCAGTCTGAGGAAGGGTCTCGACCAGAAAAGCCACCCATTCCTTCTCTCCACAGATGCTGCCTGTCCCGCTGAGTTACTCCGGCTTTTTGTGTCTATCTTTGGTATTATTATCGACTTCTCTAACTTCAAGTAACCCTTGCTTTCCCTCTCTCTCCATCCCTCCCCATACTAGTTCTCCGACCAATCTGACTGTCCTCCTGATTAAATTTTACTTTGCCTGCCTTGTTGTCACCTTCCCTTCAGCTATCTATTCTACATTTTTCTTCAGCTTTGTCCCCTTTGATCTCTCATTTTCACACCTTACCCTTCCATATCTCTCTTGTGTTTCCCTCTCCCCTGACTGAAGTCAGCCTGAAGTTAGATCAGGACCCTTCTCTCAGTTGGTGATAGGATGGTTCAGTTGCCAGATAACAGCTGGGAAGAAACTGTCCCTGAATCTGGAGGTGTGCGTTCGTTTTCACACTTCTGTACCTCTTGCCTGATGGGAGAGGGGAGAAGAGGGAGTGACCGGGGTGGGAAGGGGGTGACTGGGGTGAGACTGGCCACTGCTCACCCAGCCCGCGACATTGAGGAACACTGGAGATCCTCTAGACCAGAGTGGGGAACCTTTTCATGTTGGAATCGCCGCATTAAAAGTTAGCTGTAATCTAAAACAATAAAACACAGACAAAAAATAATAAAAACGACAGGCTACTTCAATCGCGCCGCCTAGATATAGTTCAAACTTCTGTACCTGTAAAAAGAGGGAGTGACTAACTACTGCTCACCCAGCCTGCGACATTGTACTAACTTGGGGAACAAGCAAAGCTGTATGACATTCAACTTCATTTTATAGTTCATTCTAAAGTACTAACTAGCTAAAACCTTTTAAACCTGACTTTGATGTGACTGCTGTTAGTGGGAAAGCATTTGAATATTTGGTTGCAACATGGAGGTACGCATTTGTCAGCTGATCTTCTAGATGGGTATCCGTCATTTGTGACCTTAATAATGCCCCTGTCCCACTTAGGAAACCTGAACGGAAACCTCAGGAGACGTTGTGCCCCGCCCAAGGTTTCCGTGCGGTTCCCGGAGGTTTTTTGTCAGTCTCCCTACCTGCTTCCACTACCTGCAACCACCTGCAACCTCCGGGAACCGCACGGAAACCTTGGGCGGGGCGCAAAGTCTCCAGAGGTTTCCGTTCAGGTTTCCTAAGTGGGACAGGGGCATAAGGGTGTCTTGATTTGGGTTAGGTAGGAGAATGTAGATTGGCAGCTATAAGTGGGTGCAAAGCAGGAAAGCATTTTCCGTGCATGTTGCTGAAGACATGGGTTGCATTTTTGCATTTTTCCGTATTTCAATTGCATCTTTCTTAGTGTCAAATAAGGACTTTAAAATGTCATCATCTGAGAGCTCAATCAATTCCATCTGTGGTTCTTTAGGAGCCTTGGAGACATCAACTAGGTGAGGTTGAAATGCTAATTTGAGTGTGATGTCATGATTCTCAAAGTCAGTGAACCTTTCATTGTAATCTTTAATTAATAAATCTATAACAGCTGCGTATTCTTCAAATGATTCGCATGAATCCTCCTGCTCATCGATGACCTTCGCTAACTGGGGAATATTGTTCATGCGAAATTTCATCTTGACGAAGAAGAGTTTTGAAAAACGATAGCTTTTTTTGAATTTTTTTGCCACGTATCTTAGTTTTACCTTGCAAAGAAACATTCAAGTCATTTTGCTTTGATATCACACAGAAATGCAATATTTCTATAGAAACCTTCTTTCAATCAAGCAGGACACATCCCACCCTGCCAACCACCTTTTCACTGCTACCCTCTGGGAGGCGATACAGGTCTCTGTAGACTAAAATATAGTTTCTACCCATGTGCAATAAAATAACTTAAATCTAACAGAGAACACTGGGAGAAGCACAATATAATTTGGGGTGCAAGATAATACACAATATTCTTTTTAAATGTTTTTAATACCTATTTATTATTTTCTTTACTGATAGAAACATAGAAACATAGAAATTAGGTGCAGGAGTAGGCCATTTGGCCCTTCGAGCCTGCACCACCATTCAATATGATCATGGCTGATCATCCAACTCAGTATCCCATACCTGCCTTCTCTCCATACCCTCTGATCCCCTTAGCCACAAGGGCCACATCTAACTCCCTCTTAAATATAGCCAATGAACTGGCCTCGACTACCCTCTGCGGCAGAGAGTTCCAGAGATTCACCACTCTCTGTGTGAAAAAAGTTCTTCTCATCTCGGTTTTAAAGGATTTCCCCCTTATCCTTAAACTGTGACCCCTTGTCCTGGACTTCCCCAACATCAGGAGCAATCTTCCTGCAACTAGCCTGTCCAACCCCTTAAGAATTTTGTAAGTTTCTATACTGTAAGTTACTATATTGTAAGTTTCTGATCTTGTGTATATGTGAGTCAACGGCTGTTGTGTTTTGTTCTTTTAAATTTTTTATCCTGTGTCGTTTATGTACACATCGAAGGAGTTCAATGGAATTTTGTTGCACAGTTTGTGCAATGACAATAAACTTATTGTATTCTATTCCTATAATTCACATTGCTGATTTTGTTTCTTCATGAAATTTAACTATCTGTTCTCGTAAAGATAACAAATGTGCTAACACCTGTCCCTGCTGCAATAGCCAACACACGTTACAATGATACGGCAAGTCCACCCTGAATGCCTCATTGTCCAACTTTAGCAACTTGCGAAACTGCTGATGCCGTGTTGCATTTGCACGTATATACTTTAAAATACATAATGTTGCAAAGTGTCACTTAAAATAGTAGATTTAGCACAGAGATTTTTCTAGTGTAAGATACAATGAAATGAGAGCATCTGGATCTGATAATACCTTTTTTTTGTCTGTGCAATAAACCCTTCATGTTTTCCTGTCATGAAAGGTACACCGTCTGTACATACACTCACTAGTCGGGGAGGATTATTTAGTTGAATCTTCTTTAGTATTTTAAATATGTTCATTTTAAGACTAAAATGAAAATGATAAAAGACGAACAAAAACATATTAATAAAAATAAAAGGATTTGTTCTACAAAATTTGGATTCATTCAAAAGGCCGCACTTAATGGCCTAGGAGGCCGCACGCAGGTTCCCCACCCCTGGTCTAGACTGTCCCTCAGGAGAAAGGCACAAAGAGCTGGAGTAACTCAGTGTCTCAGACAGCATCTCTGGAGAGAAGGGATAGGCGACGTTTCGGACAGTCTGAAGGAGGGTCTTCAAGCTCAGAGAGCGGGGAGGAAGGAACAGCAGAGGTTTGACACAAAATGCTGGAGTAACTCAGCTGGGCAGGCAGCATCTACGGAGAACGTGGATAGGTGATGTTTTTTTAGTCGGGACTGAAGTCTGAAGAATAGACAATAGGTGCAGGGAAAGGCCATTCGGCCCTTCAATCTAGCATCGCCATTCAAGGCTGATCAACCACAATCAGTACCCCATTACTGCCTTCTCCCCTGACTGCGCTATCTTTAAGAGCCACATCTAGCTCTCTCTTTAAAGTATCCAGAGAATCGGCCTCTGAGGCAGAGAATTCCACAGACTCACAACTCTCTGTGTGAAAAAGTTGTCTCAATACCCAAGACGTCATCCATCCCTTATCTCCGGAGACGCTGCCTGTCCCGCTGAGTTACTCCGGCATTTTGTGCCTATCTTCAGAACACACATCAGCCTGTGACCTGCTTTGAAAGCAAGCCCTTGACTCCTTGTTGCTGGTGAGGTGGTGCTGTAATGTATGGCTGCAGAAACGGCATTTCGTTTGGACCTCCAGGGGTCCAAATGACAATTAAATTGACTCTTGACTCTTGACTCACTGGTGGGTGATTTGCACCATTCATGGCATCGAGCTGTTCGTGTCTCTCTGTGTGAAGTGTTACTTGCCAAGTCCCGCTGTGTGTATCCATTAGTGCATTGCCTGCAGAATCACTACAGCACGATCGTGATGGGCTGGGCAAGTGGGCTGAGGAAGCCAGGGTTAATGGAGTTTCATGCAGATTAATGTGAGGAATTGCATTCAATAGGATGTCAAACCAGGGCAGGGCCTTGACAGTGAATGGTTGGGCCCTTGGCTGTGTAGAGCAGAGGGATCCAAGCTCTATCAGGGGAGGGGGGGGGGGGGGGGGGGGGGCATGGGTCTCATGCCTGTCTGCTTCAAAGGGATCTTGGTTTGGGGGCCTCTAAAATTGAGGGGCCTGCTTGATCTTGGTTTGGGGGCCTCTAACATTGAAATAGGCCTGGGCCTCAGTTCATCTATGACAGGGCCTGGAGGAATCTCTGTCTCTGCCCCTCTGTCTCTGCCCACTCTCCCTCTCCCCTCTCTCTCTACCCCCCTCTCTCCCCCTCAATAGACGCGCCTGTGAGTTTGGGGCTATGCGTGTGGATAGGGCAGGGATGAGGTAAAAGGAGCAAATTAATAATATTAATATAATATCAAGAGGGGTGGTTAGTGTGTGTGTGTGTGTGGGGGGTGGTTAGTGTGTGTGTGATGCCGCAGAACCCCCCCCGAGGGGACGGGACCCAACGGGTCCCACTTGGTCTAGTAGTTCCTTGACAGTGGATCACAGGTGGATCGGGTGTGTTGTTGAGCAGAGGGGTCGAGGAGTTCAAGTATGTATTGTAGGAAGGAACTGCAGATGCTGGTTAAAACCGCAGACAGACACAAAATGCTGGAGTAACTCAGTGGGACGGGCAGTATCTCTGGAGAGAAGGAATGGATGATGTTTCGGGTCGAGACCCTTCTTCAGACATAGTTCCCTGAAAGTGGTACTTTTAGAATTTTGTTGGTGCCAGAGATGTGGGGACTCTGTGTACTTTGTGTATTGTGCGCAATAACATTGCACCAGGTTCCAGACGCCCACACGAGGGTTGCCAACTTTCTCACTCCCAAATAAGGGGACAAAAGGTCAAAATAAGCATCAAATTCCCGAGGGCAATTCGTTTACTGACTCGGCCGACTCACGCCAAGCCCAGCTGAGGGGTTTTGGCCCGGGCCGCGCGATGTCGTGAGCAAAGACCAGTACCCCATCCAACTCATGAACCGATGATCGGCCATGAGAAGGAGGGGTGGTGGTGTCGGCTGTAAGCCAAGATCCGAAGGTCGGACAGCTGGCTGGGCTGCCGACCGACGGGGCCACGGGCGAGGCGCTGCTGCTGCTGCTGCACTCCACGGGCTGCACTACGTCGGGACGGGGAAGCAGGGTTGGACTCTGCGCTCCCACCCGACAGTCCCCCCGACCCGAGTAGTAGCGGTCAAATACGGGACAGGGGCGGTCCCGTACGGGACAAACCAATTTAGCCCAATATACGGGATGTCCCGGCTAATACGGGACAGTTGTCAACCCTAACCCACCACCCTCTGTATCAATAAACCTGCCTTGCATATCTCTTTTAACTCTTGCCATTCTAACCTTAAAGCTACACTCGCTAGTCTTTTTGTCCAGAGATGCTGCCTGATCTGCTGAGTTACTCCAGCATTTTGTGTCTATACTTGGTATAAACCAGCATCTGCAGTTCCCTTTATCCTGTATCTGTACAGTGCGGACGGCTCGATTGTAATCGTGTGTTGTCTTTCCGTTGACTGGGTAGCACGGAACAAAAGCTTTTCACTGTACCTCAGTACACGTGACAATAAACTGAACTCAAACTCGAGTCTTTGACAGTTCCACTGTGGGAAAATGTTTCTGACTGTCTATCCTGCCGGTACTTCTCATATTACGGACATAATTATGAACGGAATTGAATATTGTATAATCACTGATATTCGGTTCCTCTTTTGACCTTGAGTGGAGCACAAGGCTTCCATCAACGCCCTGGAAGTGGTTTGGGCATCTGACCAGAGGACGATAGAGTCGCTCGGGATTTATCGCTATTTCCTAATACAAATCTCACGTTATTATTTATGGTATCACAGCGGCACGATGGCGCAGCGGCGTGGAGACGGTCTTCATCAGTCTAAAGAAGGCTCCCAACCCAACCCAAAACGCCGACTGTCCATTTCCCTCCACAGATGCCGCCTGACTTAAGGCAGCACGGTGGTGCAGCGGTAGAGTTGCTGCTTTTTTTATGCCCCTGTCCCACTTAGAAAACCTGAACGGAAACCTCTGGAGACTTTGTGCCCCACCCAAGGTTTCCGTGCGGTTCCCGGAGGTTGCAGGTGGTTGCCGGAGGTTGCAGGTAGTGGAAGCAGGTAGGGAGACTGACAAAAACCTCCAGGAATCGCACGGAAACCTTGGGTGGGGCGCAAAGTCTCCAGAGGTTTCCGTTCAGGTTTCCTAAGTGGGCTGTCCCACCCATTACAGTGCCAGAGACCCGGGTTCGATCCGAACTACGGGCGCTGCCTTTACATTCTCCCCGGGACCTGCGTGGGTTTTCTCCGGGTGCTCCGGTTTCCTCCCACACCCCAAAGACATACAGGTTTGTAGGTTAATTGGCTTGGTGTAATTGTAAATTGTCCCTAGTGTGTGTAGATTTAGTGTTAGTGTGCGGAGATCGCTGGTCGGCGCGGACTCGGTGGAACGAAGGGCCTGTGTCCACGCTGTATCTCTAAACTAAACTAAACTACCAGAAAGTAGACAGACTGGCGCTAGTTCCCTGGACATTTGATGATGGTATCACCAACAGTTATCGTTATATTATTCTGGAGGATCAGGCAACATGTTTGTGGTCAGTCTACAAGATGGGGTACAAATAATAGTACGAGACCCCAGTAACACAGACCTGTACAATCTTAGACCCTAAAACATATAACCAACATTCAATAAGGCCATATAAACAGCTTTAGTATATAGTTTAATTTTAGTTTATGGTGGAGTATGGACTTGATGGGCCAAATGGCCTAATTCTGCTCCTAGTACTTTTTTTCAAAATCAAAATCTTTTAAATTTAATTTTCAGGACATAACAATGTGCAAAGTTGTCTATTTGTTACAGATAGACTGTACAAAAAGAATAAATAAAAAAAACAACTTATGCTAACATAATAAGACAACAACAATAAGAGAAAAACGAGATACCAAATATAATCCCTCCCCAGTCACTGCCAGTGAGCATATGCAGATATCAGTCTGTCACAACAATAATCCATGATAAATGAATGGGTAGACTGTTAAGGTGTTAAACTGTGCTTGATGATCTGCTCCTAGTACTTATGAGCATGAATGCTTTGTCCAAGGACATCTGACTTTTTTGCATTAGTGTTGGAGTTAATAATCTCTTATTAACTTATTTGTTTATGATATGTTATCGATGAGTATTGCGTTTGGAAGCCTGTTATGCTATAGGAATGCAAGTAACAATGTCAGCGTTCTATTGTCAGTACATGTGAGGATTTATTATGAAGAAGGGCCTCGACCCGAAATGTTGCCTATTTCCTTCGCTCCATAGATGTGGCCTCACCCGCTGAGTTTCTCCAGCATTTTTGTCTACCTTCATATGATCTGTCATTTTCACACCTTACCCTTCCATATCTCTGTGTCTCCCTCTTCCCTGACTCCCAGTCTGAAGAAGGGTCTCGACCCGAAACGTCGCCCATTCCTTCCCTCCAGAGATGCTGCCTGTCCCGCTGAGTTACTCCAGCATTTTGTGTCTATCTTTGAGGATTAAACACATTTCACTCTCAGTCAGTGAGGGTTTGCTGAGCAAAGAGTGTGGTGGGCAAACAAATTCTTCCAACTGAGAGTCACGCCAGTATCTTAGTTTAGTTTAGAGATATAGCGCGGAAACAGGCCCTTTGGCCCACTGAGTCTGCACCAACCAGCGATCCCCGCACACTAACAAACACTATATGTGTGCATATATTTATATAATGGTATATGGACACACTGATCTGTTCTGTATTCATGCCTACTATGTTCTGTGTGCTGAAGCAAAGCAAGAATTTCATTGTCCTATCAGGGAAACATGACAATAAACTCACTTGAACTTGAACCTGTACGTCTCCGGAGTGTGGGAGGAAACCGGAGATCCTGGAGAAAAACCACGCAGGTCACGGGGAGAACGTACAAACTCCATACCATACCATTATTGCCATAGAGGGAGTGCAGAGACGGTTCACCAGACTGATTCCTGGGATGTCAGGACTGTCTTATGAAGAAAGACTGGATAGACTTGGTTTATACTCTCTAGAATTTAGGAGATTGAGAGGGGATCTTATAGAAACTTACAAAATTCTTAAGGGGTTGGACAGGCTAGATGCAGGAAGATTGTTCCCGATGTTAGGGAAGTCCAGGACAAGGGGTCACAGCTTAAGGATAAGGGGGAAATCCTTTAAAACCGAGATGAGAAGAACTTTTTTCACACAGAGAGTGGTGAATCTCTGGAACTCTCTGCCACAGAGGGTAGTTGAGGCCTGTTCATTGGCTATATTTAAGAGGGAGTTAGATGTGGCCCTTGTGGCTATGGGGATCAGGGGGTATGGAGAGAAGGCAGGTACGGGATACTGAGTTGGATGATCAGCCATGATCATATTGAATGGCGGTGCAGGCTCGAAGGGCCGAATGGCCTACTCCTGCACCTAATTTCTATGTTTCTATGTTTCTATACAAACAGCACCCGTAGTTGGGATCGAACCCGGGTCTGTGCCGCTGTAAGCGATGTAAGGCCGCAACTCTACCGCTGCGCCACCGTGCCGCCCCCGTGTGCGGGGAATGTGGGAAACGTGTGTGAAATCTCCGTGTGATTTCCCAGTCAGACGTATGTTTCTGGGAAACGTTCTGTTTGGAGAAATGGGAGCAGCTTGTGAAAAATAACACCATGGACATTCTGCTGTCGGGTTTCACTGAAGCTCACTCCCTTGTCTATTATATTTGTCGATCCTCAAAGTGCCGACTTGACTCTGACTGGGCGCTCTGTTGTGCCTGGTGAATTTACAACTTACAGTAGGCGGATAAATTGTTCAATAATTAAACCCACACCGCAGACAGGATCTCGTGGAAGGTTTGCTCAGTCGCCAAGGTGACCTTCAACAAAGGGAGCTGAACTGGATGAGGCTGTTCCCAACACATACATACAACATAGAACAGTACAGTACCAATACAGGCCCTTCAGCCCACAATGTCTGTGCCGTACATGATGCCAAGTTAAACGGATAGTTTAAGAAAGAACTGCAGATGCTGGAAAAATCGAAGGTAGACAAAAATGCTGGAGAAACTCAGCGGGTGAGGCAGCATCTATGGAGACATAGAAACATAGAAAATATGTGCATTCGGCCCTTCAAGCCTGCACCGCCATTCAATATGATCATGGCTGATCATCCAACTCATTATCCTGTACCTGCCTTCTCTCCATACCCCCTGATCCCATTAGCCACAAGGGCCACATCTAACTCCCTCTTAAATATAGCTGTCTATAACCCCCTCTTAAATCAGTCTGAAGAAGGGTCTCGACCCGAAACATCACCCATTCCTTCGCTCCATAGATGCTACCTCACCCGCTAAGTTTCTCCAGCATTTTTGTCTATCAAATTAAACTGATCTCTTTTGCCTGCATTGCCTCACCAGGACTTAGAATGTAGAATATTGGACAGTGCAGGAACAGGGCCTTCGGCCCACAATATCTGTGCTATACATGATGCCAAGACCAACTCTTATCTGCCTGCACATGGTCCGTATCCTTCTATTCCCTGTATATCCATGTGCCTTCCCAAAGGTCTTCCGACTGGCTGCCTCCACCACCACCCCTGGCCGAATGTTCCAGGCACTTAGTCATACAGGATGGAAACAGGCCCTTTGGCCCAACTTGCCCACACCAACCAATATGCCCCATCTACACTAGCCCCAACGGTCTGCATTTGGCCCATATCACGCTAAACCTGTTTTATCCATGTACCTGTCCAAATGTTGTGATAGTCCCAGCCTCTACTACCTCCTCGTTCCATCCACCCACCACCCTTTGTGTTAAAAGTGAACCACTCGTGTTCCTATTAAATCCCCCCCCCCCCCCCCCCCCCCCCCCACTCACCTTAAACCCATGTCCTCTGATTCTCGATTCCCCTACTCTGGCCAAGAGACTCTGTGCATTTACCTGATCAAATCCTCCAATGATTTTGTACACTATAAGATTACCCCTCATCCTCCTGCGCTCCAAGGAATAGAGTCCCTGCCTGCTCAATGAAACTAAGTCTGTTCCTCCAGCAGTTTGTTTTTCTGCTCAAGGTTCCTGCTTCTGCAGTCTCTTTTTCGTGATTTAGTTTAGAGATAGTTTAGAGATGAGGCCCTTCGGCCCACCGAGTCCGCGCCAACCAGCGAGCCTCGTTATCCTACACACACTAGGGACAATTTACTCAAACGCCAAGCCAATTAACCTACAAACCTGTATGTCTTTGGAGTGTGGGAGGAAACTGAGGATCTCGGAGAAAGCCCATGGAGGTCATGGGAAGACTCCGTACAGACAGCACCCGTAGTCAGGACGGAACCCGGGTCTCTGGCACTGCAAGCGCTGTAAGGCAGCAACTCTACCGCTGTGCCACCGTGAGTTGTGCCGTTGTTAATGTTATGTCTCAGTTGTTTAACACTAACCAACTCCTGCAATTTACTGTAGACTGGACATTATTGTACCTGTTGAATAATTAACCATAACCATAAAGTAATATCTCATTCAAGACGGATATTCTCCAAGGTGACTTTAAATCACTAGCTGCGCCAGATCCTAATCTAGATTTATTATGTTTGCAGACCTAGGCAGTGCCAGAATTATTCCTATTCCACTGAACTTGAAGGCTTCATTAACTACCTTGTTACTGCACAAATAGTTTGTGTGCAAATCCACGCCTTAGACTGAAGAGTGGTTCGGGCTGGGAGATTGCAGAGAATGACGTAACCCAGAATCTGTAACGATTAACACTCTGGATTCCCAATCCAGCGATTCAAGTGAATGCGGACACAAGTTTAGTTTTTAGTTTAGAGATACAGCGCGGAAACCAAGCCCTTCAGCCACTGAGTCCACACTGACCAACGATCCCCGCACACTAACACTATCCTACACCAGGGACGATTTTTACATTCCTGCCAAGCCAATTAACCTACAAACCTGTTTACGAAGGAACTGCAGATGCTTGAAAATCGAAGGTAGACAAAAATGCTGGAGAAACTCAGCGGGTGCAGCAGCATCTATGGAGCGAAGGAAATAGGCAACGTTTCGGGCCGAAACCCTTCTTCAGACTGACCTACAAACCTGTACGTCTTTGGAGTGTGGGAGGAATCCTAAGTTATTGGATAAACCCCACACAAGGTCACATGGAGATTGTACAAACTCCGTACAGACAGCACCCGTAGTCAGGATCGAACCTGGGGCTCTGGCGCTGAGCCGCAGCAACTCTACCGCTGCGCCACTAGGAGATGTGCAGGGGCAAGTTATTTTATATAGAGGGTGACAAGTAAACTATAGACAGTGGTTGAGTAGGCTCCGACTATTCCTTGCAGTGCAGGAGGATGAGGGGTGATCTTCTTGAGGTGCATCAGATTATTACAGGAATAGATCAAGCAGGCATACAGAGTCTCTTGCCCAGAGTAGGGGAATCGAGAACCAGAGGACATAGGTTTAAGGTGAGAGGGGAAAGATTTAATTGGAACATGAGCACCAGAGACCCGGGTTCGATCCTGATTATGGGCGCTGTATGTACGGAGTTTGTACGTTCTTGCCGTGACCTGCGTGGGTTTGCTCCGGGTGCTCCGGTTTCCTCCCACACTCCAAAGGCATTCAGGTTTGTATGCGAATCGGCTTGGTAAAATTGTGAATTGTCCCTGGTGTGTGTGGGTTAGGGTTAGTGTGCGGGGATCGCTGGGCGGCGCGGACTCGGTGGGCCGAAGGGCCTGTTTCCGCGCTGTATCGCTAAAGTAAACTGAGCACACCAAGGAAAGAAATATTATCTCTAAAAGCGGAACTAGACAGGGGAACATAGTTTAAATAGAAGTCGGATTAGTCAGTGTAAAATCGAGTTGTGAGATAAGGGAGGTTTTGGCCAAGTACATCGAACATTTCCTGGAAGTGACTGCCTCTGGCTTCTTTAGGCAAGGTTGCTGATGAGTCACCTCCATTGTTCTGTGTTGTATAGTACGACTGCAATCTGCACTGGCACAATGTGTAGGGGGAAACGGACCACCCGTGTGTGACGCATGGGCAGCAGACTATAATCTAGCCTCTGTCACCATGCCCACCTCACCCGACATTGGCATTGCCATTTACATTTACACCAAGCCAATTAACCTGCAAACCCGCACGTCTTTGGAGAGCGGGAGAAAACCGCAAAATCTCGGAGAAAACCCACACACAGTTCACGGGGAGAACGTGCAAACTCCGTACAGACAGCGCCCGTAGTCGGGATCGAACCCTGGTCGCTGGCGGCGTGAGGCAGCAACTCTACCGCTGCGCCACCGTGCCGGTTGAGTAGGATTTGATCCTGACCTTGGGTGCTGTCTGTGCGGAGTTTGCACGATCTCCATGTTAAATCTTTCCCCCCTCATCTTAAACCTACGTCCCTTGGTTCTCGATTCCCCTACTCTGGGTCTAAGACTGTTCATTTACCCTAGCTATTCCTCCTATGATCTTATACACGTCTATAAGATCACCCCTCATCCTTCTGCACTCCAGCGAATAAAGTCCTAGCCTGCTTAACCTCTCCCTATAGCTCAGACCCTCGAGTCCTGGCAACATCCTCATGCATCAATATCAACTTTTCTGCACCCTTTCCAGTTTAACAATATCCTTCTTATAACAGGGTGAACATTTTAGATTTAGTCCAGTTCAGTTTAGTTTACTGTCACGTGTATCGAGGTACAGTGAAAAGCTTTTGTTGCGTGGTATCCAGTCAGCGGAAAGACAATACATGATTACAATCGAGCCATTTACAGTGTATAGATTCATGAGAAGGGAATAACGTTTAGTGCAGGGTAAAGCCAGCAAAGTCTGATCAAAGATAGTCCGAGGGTCACCAATGAGGTAGATAGTAGTTCAGCACTGCTCTCTGGTTGTGGTAGGATGATTCAGTTGCCTGGGAAGAAACTGTCCCTGAATCTGGAGGTGTGCGTTTTCACACTTCTATACCTCTTGCCCGATGGGAGAGGGGAGAAGAGGGAGTGACCGGGGTGAGGCTGGTCCTTGATGATGCTGCTGGCCTTGCCGAGGCAGCGTGAGGTGTAGATGGAGTCGATGGAAGGGAGGTTGGTTTGTGTGTGATGGTCTGGGCTGCGTCCACAATTCTCTGCAATTTCCTGCGGTCTTGGATGGAGCTGTTCCCAAACCGAGCTGTGATGCACCCGGATAAAATGCTTTCTCCGGCGCATCTGTAGAAGTTGGTGAGAGTGGTGCGGGACAAGCTCTCTGAGGAAGCAGAGGAGTTGGTGTGGGACTGCAGGCATGTGTGGGATTGTGAGTGTGACACCACCACCTCCAGCTGATCAGAGGGGGGAGAATGTTCGTGTGGGTTCCAATGTCACTGGAAGCCAGGTGTAAGTGCTGAGCAGTTTCTCTCTCGGCCCAGCCACAAACTCCGTGATAGGCACGGCGTGACCGAGATCTCTCTGTGAACTCATCTTCCCGTAACCTGAGTCTACACCTCATGTTCCTCCGACATTCAATCATGGCTGATCTACCTCTCCCTCCGAACCCCATTCTCCTGCCTTCTCCCCGTAACCCCTGACACCCGTACTGATCAAGAATCTATCTATCTATGCCTTAAAAACATCCACTGACTGTCACAGAATGCTGGAGTAACTCAGCGGGACAGGCAACACCTCTGGAGAGAAGGGATGGGCGACGTTTCGGGTCGAGACCCTTCTTGGGTTGACAAAACTGCTAGAAGATGGGGGAGGGTGGTGCTATGCAATGGTCTCCCTCCATCTCAGGGTCTATGAGCCACTGCCTCACAGCACCAGAGACCCCGCTTCCATCCTGACCTCCGGTGCTGTCTGTGTGGAGTTTGCGCGCTCTCCCTGAGAACGGCGTGGGTTTCCTTCGGGTGCTCCGGTTTCCTCCCACGTCCCAAAGACGTGTGGGGCTTGTAGGTTAATCGGCCCTCTGTAAATTGCCCCTAGTGGATCAGAAAGTGGGATAACATAGACTCAGTGGGCCGAAGGGCCTGTTTACATGCTGTTTCTCCAAAACCAATGAAGCAGACAAGGCCATATGATCCGCCTCTGCTCTTCCAGACAACCATAAATACTTGACCTAGTGTCACATACACATACGAGATGTGCAGTGAAATGAAAGTGGCGATGCTCGCGGACTTTTGTGCAAAAGACAAACAACAAAACAACCAAACAAATTATAAACACAATCATAACACACATATTCTTTTACATAATAAATAATGGAAGGAAAAACGTTCAGTAGAGTTAGTCCCTGGTGAGATAGGCGTTTACAGTCCGAATTGCCTCTGGGAAGAAACTCCTTCTCAACCTCTCCGTTCTCACCGCATGGCAACGGAGGCGTTTGCCTGACCGTAGCAGCTGGAACAGTCCGTTGCAGGGGTGGAAGGGGTCTCCCATGATTTTATTTGCTCTGGAGTTGCACCTCCTGTTGTATAGTTCCTGCAGGGGGGCGAGTGAAGTTCCCATAGTGCGTTCGGCCAAACGCACTACTCTCTGCAGAGCCTTCTTGTCCTTGGCAGAGCAATTCCCAAACCAGATGGTAATGTTCCCGGACAAGATGCTTTCCACCGCCGCTGCGTAGAAGCACTGGAGGATCCTCGGAGACACTCAGAATTTCCTCAATTGCCTGAGGTGGTAAAGGCGCTGCCTTGCCTTACTCACGAGTGCTGAGGCGTGTGATGCCCATGTCATATCCTCAGAGATGTGGACTCCCAGATAGTTCACCCTATCCACAGGATCCCCATTTGTCCTCAATGGAGTGTACGTCCTCGGATGATGTGCCCTCCTAAAGACCTAAAGATTTGATATCATATATCATGATATGACAGAATCAAGGGGTATGGGGAAAAAGCAGGCCCATGGTATATAGAGTGATACAGTGTGTAAACAGGCCCTTCGAGTCGACTCACCCACATGTCCCAGCTATCCTAGTCCCACTTGCCTGCGCTTGGTCCATATCCCTCCAAACCTGTCCTGTCCATGTACATGTCCAACATTTTCTTAAAAAAAACTTCTTAAAATTAAAAAAATTAATTCACAACCCCAAATAAGGTTATAGGGAGTAAGAATGAACTGCAGCCTCAACTACCTCCTCTGGCAGCTTGTTCCATACACCCACCGCCCTTAGTGTGAAAATGTTACCCCTCAGATTCCTATTAAATCTTTTCCCCTTCACCTTAAACCTATGTCCTCTGGTCCTCGATTTCCCTACTCTGGGTAAGAGACTCTACCCGATCTATTCCTCTCATGATTTTGTACACCTCTATCAGATCTTCCCTCATCCTCCTGCACTCCATGGAATAGAGACACAGCCTCCTCAACCTCTCCATATAGCTCACACTATCTAGTCCTGGCAACATCCTTGTAAATCTTTTCTGAACCCTGCTATGGTATCATGTTTGACGATGCATGTCCTCCTGAGATTATGCCTGACCCATTGAGTTCCGCCAGCACTCAGCATTGGGATTCTAACCCCTGAGTGTTTCAGTCAGACAGCATAGACACGGGTCCTTTGCTCCTATCTCTACAGGCCATCTATGTACACTAATCCCATTTATCAGCACGTTGTCCATTGCCTTTCTGTGCTTTCCGTTTCAAGGGCGTTCCAGCATCTGCAGTCTCCTATCTCAACACCATAGGCCAAGTTCATTGTCATCTGTAAATGTGTGGTTAGGTTCAGGGACAGACGGTCTCAAGGGTGGCGCAGCGGTAGAGTTGCTGCCTTACAGCGCTAGAGACCCGGATTTGATCTTGACTGCTGTCTGTGCGGAGTTTGCACGTTCTCCCTGTGACCTGCGCGGGTTTTCCGCAGAGAAGTTGTCCGCAGTGTGCAGGACAGTGCTGGCGTGCGGGGCGATCGCTGGTCGGCAGGGACGGTGGGCGGAAGGGCCTGTTTCCACGCTGTATCTCTCAACTCTAAAGTCCGTGGTAATGTGGCGCACATTTATAATCAGCTGTGGCCCAGACTGGGCTAAAGCCCGTATATCCCCTCACACCTCGCTGCGCCTGCGTCTGATTAGCGGGACAATGAACCCCCGCGGAAGTCTGCTCTCTGCTGATAGAGGTTCTGGCTCACACTACCGCCAGGCTCTGTGGATTGATAACACAGGAGGCCTCTCTCTGGCCTCTATCTGAAGGCCGCAGCCTCCACCCCCCACTCCTCCCTTGGCCCCAGGAAACCAGGCACACGTCAATCCCCAGCTCCTATCTGTCCCAAACAAGCGTGGCGATCCAATGGAAAGGAAGCAGCCTTCCTCATCGGGAAAACCCTTCGCTCAAATCCCAAGTTCAACATTTCAAGGGCCGTTGGTTCGATCTGTGATCGGATGGATTTAAAGTAATCTTCTCTATGTGAATGGACATAGTTGGGGAGGAGGTAGAGTATGGGATGTTATAGACCAATAGACAATAGGTGCAGGAGTAGGCCATTCGGCCTTTCGAACCAGCACCGCCATTCAATGTGATCATGGCTGATCATCCCCAATCAGTGCCCCGTTCCTGCCTTCTCCCCATATCCCCTGACTCCGCTATTTTTAAGAGCCCTATCTAGCTCTCTCTTGAAAGCATCCAGAGAACCTGCCTCCACCGCTCTCTGAGGCAGAGAATTCCACAGACTCACCACTCTCTGTGAGAAAAAGTGTTTCCTCGTCTCCGTTCTAAATGGCTTACCCCTTATTCTTAAACTGTGGCCCCTGGTTCTGGACTCTCCCAACATCGGGAACATGTTTCCTGCCTCTGGCGTGTCCAAACCCTTAACAATCTTATATGTTTCAATGAGATATCCTCTCATCCTTCTTAACTCCAGAGTGTACAAGCCCAGCCGCTCCATTCTCTCAGCATATGACAGTCCCGCCATCCCGGGAATTAACCTTGTAATGCTGGTTCATCACTCATCATTGATCTTATAGAGGTGCATAAAATCATGAGAGGAATAGATTGGGTAGATGCACAGAGTCTCTTGTCCAGAGTAGGTGAATCGAGGACCAGAGGACATAGGTTTAAGGTGAAGGGGAAACAATTTAATGGGAATCTGAGGGTAACTTTTTCCACACAAAGGGTGGTGGGTGTATGGAACAAGCTGCCAGAGGAGGTAGTTGAGGCTGGGACTATCCCAAGGTTTATGGAACAGTTAATGCCCCTGTCCCACTTAGGAAACCTGAACGGAAACCTCTGGAGACTTTGCGCCCCACCCAAGGTTTCCGTGCGGTTCCCGGAGGTTGCAGGTGGTTGCCGGAGTTTGCAGGTAGTGGAAGCAGGTAGGGAGACTGACAAAAACCTCCGGGAACCGCACGGAAACCTTGGGTGGGGCGCAAAGTCTCCAGAGGTTTCCGTTCAGGTTTCCTAAGTGGGACAGGGGCATTAGACAGGAATATGGATAGGACAGGTTTGGAGGGATAGGGGCCAAACGCAGGCAGGTGGGACTAGTGTAGCTGGGACATGTTGGTCGCTGGGACCTGTTCCAAAGCTGTCGGACTGTGATTCTATTATCACGGAGTAACAGACACAGAGTTATGTAAAGCAGGGTACAGTGCACAGTAAACTCAAGCTACTTTTTGAAATTGGGCTCAGTTTTTATATTTGCACAACACTTTTTAAAATTGAAAGTACTTTTTGTCGTTTATTATGGATTGTTTTAGTTTAGTTTACAAATGCAGCGTGGAAACAAGGTCTTTGACTCAACTAGTCGACGTTGAGCATTAACTACCCGTTCACACTAGTTCTATCCTGCGCTGTAGGAGCAATTCACAGAAGCCAATTAACCTACAAAACCTGAAGGTACACAAAAATGCTGGAGGAACTCAGCGGGTGCAGCAGCATCTATAGATGCTGCTGCACCCGCTGAGTTCCTCCAGCATTTTTGTGTACCTTCGATTTTCCAGCATCTGCAGTTCCTTCTGAAACGCTTAGCCTACAAACCTGTGCGTCTTCGGAGTGCGGGAGGAAACCAGAGCACCCGGAGGAAACCCACGCGGTCCCAGGGAGAACGTATGAATTTTATTGGACTTTAGTGGAATTTATCTTGCACAAAACATTATTTCCTTTATCCTGTATTCCTGTGTATCTGTGCCGTAAGATATACAGCTCACTTATAAACATGTATTGTCTTTTCGCTGACTAGATAGCCCACAACAAAAAGCCTCTCACTGTATCTCTGTACATGTGACAATAAATGGAACTAAAACTATCCTACGTACTGGGGGCAATGTACAAATTTTACAGAAGCCAATTAACCCATAAACCTGTACGTCTTAGGAGTGTGGGAGGACAATAGACAATAGGTGCAGGAGTAGGCCATTCGGCCCTGCGAGCCAGCACCGCCATTCAATGTGATCATGGCTGATCATCCCCAATCAGTACCCCGTTCCTGCCTTCTCCCCATATCCCCTGACTCCGCTATTTTGAAGAGCCCTATCTAGCTCTCTCTTGAAGGTATCCAGCCTCTGAGGCAGAGAATTCCACACTCACAACTCTCTGACTGATGAAGACTGTTCCCCCACTGTAACACCAGCACCATCCTACACACACTAGTGATATTTTACAGAAGCCAATTAGCCTACAAACCTGGACGTCTTTGGAGTGTGGGAGGAAACCGGAGCACCTGGAGAAAACCCAAGCAGGTTACAGGGAGAACGTACAAAATCCGTACAGACAGCGCCCGTGGTCAGGATTGAACCCGGGTCTCTGGCGCTGTGAGGCAGCAACTCTACCGTTGCACCACTTATCGGTTGTGCTGCTGCAAGTCAGAATTTCATTGTGTAGGAAGGAACTGCAGATGCTGGTTTAAACCGAAGTTAGACACAAAAAGCTGGAGTAACTCAGCGGGACAGGCAGCATCTCTGGAGAGAAGGAATGGGTGACGTTTCGGGTCGAGACCCTTCTTCAGAATTTCATTGTTCCCTTTCGGGACATAGACAATAAAACGCGTTTGACTGCTCAGAGTAACACAAGAGGAGAATACGGAGGAAACAACCTCCAGGGATTATTAGGGCAGTGGCTGCTTTCTTGCGACTGAAAGTTTATTGTAACGATAACTAGGACAAATAAAGGGAAGTCATTGTCCCTAGCACTTCCTTATTCAATGGACTTGTCCACAAACCAGTCGGCAATGTTATAAGTTGTGTCATTCTGAGTAAGTTCCTTTGGGAAACCCACCTGCCCTTCTTAGAGTCATTGTGTCATCATTCAGTGTTTAGTTTTATTTAGTGTGGAGACACAGTGCGGAAACAGGCCCACCGAGTCCGCACCAACCAGCTGGGACTATCGCAACATTTAAGAAACATTGACAGGTACATGGATAGGACAGGTGTAGAGGGTACACAAAAATGCTGGAGAAACTCAGCGGGTGCAGCAGCATCTATGGAGCGAAGGAAATAGGCAACGTTTCGGGCCGAAACGTTGCCTATTTCCTTCGCTCCATAGATGCTGCTGCACCTGCTGAGTTTCTCCAGCATTTTTGTGTACCTTAACAATCTTATATGTTTCAATGAGATATCCTCTCATCCTTCTAAACTCCAGAGTGTACAAGCCCAGCTGTTCAATTCTCTCAGTATATGACAGTCCCGCCATCCCGGGAATTAACCTTGTAAACCTACGCTGCACTCCCTCAATAGCAAGAATGTCCTTCCTCAAATTAGGGGACCAAAACTGCACACAATACTCCAGGTGTGGTCTCACTAGGGCTCTGTACAACTGCAGTAGGACCTCTTTGCTCCTATATTTGGTTCCTCTTGTTACTCCAGCACTTTGTGTCTGTTTTCACTGTGTGAAGAAGTCCGGTGGTGGGGGTGAGCTGCAATCTTGCATGGCTGCAGGTCGGATTGTGTCTGTGCAAAGTGTAGCCAAGTGCTTGCTGGGGTTAGCTAAATGCCAGTGAAGTTTTCACACTTCACCTCGTTTCTGCAGATGTAATTTTGAATCACACGCCCTGCAGCAAGCCCAGAATGAAGCAGGCTCTCGCAACATACAACCTTATCTGATTGCCAGCATTTTCAGCATTCATTCCATTTGCCTGTAAGCTCACCACTGCCTTTCTGACATGGCATGCTAAGGTGCGCTGCAAAGCTAGATCGCATGGGAAATTAATGCCCCTGTCCCACTTAGGAAACCTGAACGGAAACCTCTGGAGACTTTGCGCCCCACTCAAGGTTTCCGTGTGGTTCCCGGAGGTTGCAGGTGGTTGCCGGAGGTTGCAGGCAGTGGAAGGAGGTAGGGAGACTGACAACCGCACGGAAATCTTGGGTGTGGGGTGCAAAGTCTCCAGAGGTTTCCGTTCAGGTTTCCTAAGTGGGATAGGGGCAGAGAGCGAGTTAGCTGGATAGAGAATTAGCTCCCTGGAAGGAAACAGAGGGTGAAGGTGAAGGTCACAGATTGCTGGGGTAACTCAACGGGTCAGACATCATCCCTGGTTTGTACGTTCTCCCCGTGACCACGTGTGCTCCGCTCTCCGATCACCCTCCAAAGATGTGTGAGTTTGTAGGTTAGCCAGCTTCGGTAAAATTGTAAATTGTCCATGGTGCTAGTGTGCTAGTTAGAAACATAGAACATAGGTGCAGGAGGAGGCCATTTGGCCCTTCGAGCCAGCACCGAACATATAAAATTATAAAAGGACTGGACAAGCTAGATGCAAGAAAAATGTTCCCAATGTTGGGTGAGTCCAGAACCAGGGGCCACACAGTCTTAGAATAAAGGGGAGGCCATTTAAGACTGAGGTGAGAAAAAATCTTTTCACCCAGAGAGTTGTGAATTTGTGGAATTCCCTGCCACAGAGGGCAGTGGAGGCCAAGTCACTGGATGGATTTAAGAGAGTTAGATAGAGCTCTAGGGACTAGTGGAGTCAAGGGATATGGGGAGAAGGCAGGCACGGGTTATTGATTTGGGACGATCAGCCATGATCACAATGAATGGCGGTGCTGGCTGAAGGCGGAAGGGCCGAATGGCCTCCTCCTACACCTATTTTCTATGTTTCTATGTTTCTATGTTACTCCAGCACTTTGTGTTCCATAGAATTAATTGACCATCTTGTTAGATGAAGTTCTTGATTTGTTTTTCTATGCTGGCATTTTATGTAAGGAAATGTTATGTCTTTTTTTTGTAAGTCAGCATCTGCAGTTCCTTGTTTCGACATGATGGTGGAGAGTGTTTGAAGCACGGACTTGGTGGGCCGAAGGGCCTTTAGAGACTGTGTCCCTCAAGTCTAAAGTCTCGGGCTGTGGAACTAGTCGGTTGGCTCAGCGGCTCAATATGTTGTGACCTTTCTATGAACATGTGAAAGCCAGGAAGTGTTCATTGTTTTTAGTTGTACCTAAAATAAGATTCCAAACTTGTAGGAATTAACTTTCATTGTTTACGAGAACATTAGGTAGCAATGAAAAGTTGGACTGGAGTCGAGGACTGGAGCAAACACACACACACACAGCTGGGCCAGGGGGTCAGGCAGCATCTGTGCAGGGAATGGTGAGGTGATGTTTCAGCTTGGGGCCCTTCTTCAGACTGGTAGACTGGAATCATATTTCACACAGGAACAGGCCCTTTCACCCACCATGTTAATGGCAACCCTTTTTAGTTTAGTTTAGTTTAGAGATACAGCGCGGAAACAGGCCCTTCGGCCCACCGAGCCCGTGCTTCACCAGCGATCCCCGCATACTAACACTACCCTACACACTCTCAGGACAATGTACACTTATACCAAGCCAATTAACCCATAGACCGGTACGTCTTTGGAGTGTGGGGGGGAAACAGAAGATCTCGGAGAAAACCCACACAGTCACGGGGAGAACGTGCAAACTCCGTACAGACAGCACCGGTAGCCAGGATCGAACCTGGGTCTCTGGCGCTGTGAGGCAGCAGATCTACCGCTGCCCCGATAGATGATGTTTCAAGTCAGAAGAAAGGTCCAGACCAGAAACATCACCTTCCCATATCCCCCAGAGATGCCGTCTGACCTCCTTGACCTCTTTAAGGGGTTGGACAGGCTAGATGCAGGAAGATTGTTCCCGATGTTGGGGAAGTCCAGAACAAGGGGTCACAGCTTAAGGATAAGGGGGAAATCTTTTAGGACCCAGATGAGGAAAACATTTTCCACACAGAGAGTGGTGAATCTCTGGAATTCTCTGCCGCAGAAGGTAGTTGAGGCTAGTTCATTGGCTATATTTAAGAGGGAGTTAGATGTGGCCCTTGTGGCTAAAGGGATCAGGGGGTATGGAGAGAAGTCAGGCACAGGATACTGAGTTGGATGATCAGCCATGATCATATTGAATGGCAGTGCAGGCTCGAAGGGCCGAATGGCCTACTCCTGCACCTAATTTCTATGTTTCTATGTTACTCCAGCACTTTGTGTTCCATAGAATTAATTGACCAGCTTGTTAGATGAAGTTCTTGATTTGTTTTTCTGTGCTTGCATTTTATGTAAGGATATTTTATGTCCTTTCTTTGTAAGTCAGCATCTGCAGTTCCTTGTTTCTACATGATGGTGGAGGGTGGGTTTTTTTTCGGACTAGAGGCCTGTGACTAGCGGTGTGCCTCAGAGATTGGCGCTGGGCCCATTGCTGTCTGTTCAGCTAAGTTTAATTTAGTTAAGAGATGCAGCGTGGAAACAGGCCCTTCAGCCCACGTCAACCAGCGATCACCCGGACACTAGCTCTGACCTACGCATTAGGGACAATTTACAGAAGCCAATTAACCGACAAACCTGCCCGTCTATGGAGTGTGGGAGGAAACCGGAGCACCCGGAGAAAACCCACGCGGTCACAGGTAGAACATGGAATCTCTGTACAGACAGCACAATCGACAATAGACAATAGGTGCAGGAGTAGGACATTCACCCTTCGAGCCAGCACCGCCATTCAATATGATCATGGCTGATCATCCCCAATCAGTACCCCTGTTCCTGCCTTCTCCCCATATCCCCCCTTTAAGAGCCCTATCTAGCTCTCTCTTGAAAGTATCTAGAGAACCAGCCTCCACCGCCCTCTGAGACAGAGAATTCCACAGACTCACAACTCTCTGTGAGAAAAAGTGTTTCCTCGTCTCCGTTCTAAATGGCTTACTCCTTGTTCTTAAACTGTGGCCCCTGGTTCTGGACTCCCCCAACATAGGGAACATGTTTCCTGCCTCTAGTGTGTCCAAACCCTTAACAATCTGATATGTTTCAATAGGAATCCCTCTCATCCTTCTAAACTCCAGTGTACAAGCCCAGCCGCTCCATTCTCTCAGCATATGACAGTCCCGTCAGCCCGAGACAGCACCTGTAGTCAGGATCGAACCCGGGTCTCTGCCGCTGTGAGGCAGCAACTCTACTGCTGCGCCACCGTGCACCAGAGGACATCGTTTTAAAGTGATTTAATAGGAAACTGAGGGGATTTCTTTTCACACAGAGGGTGGTGGGTGTGTGGAACGAGCTGTCGGAGGAGGTCGTTGAGGCAGGGACTATCACCCTCCTTCTCTCCAGAGATGCTACCTGTCCCGCTGAGTTACTCCAGCATTTTGTGTCTATCTTCTGTTTAAGAATAAGGGGTTGGCCATTTAGAACGGTGACGAGGAAACACTTTTTCTCACAGAGAGTTGTGAGTCTGTGGAATTCTCTGCCTCAGAGGGCGGTGGTGGCCGGTTCTGTGGATACTTTCAAGAGAGAGTTAAATAGGGTTCTTAAAGATAGTGGCGTCACAACATTTAAAAGGCATTTGGACATGTCCGTGGATGGGACAGGTTTAGGGGGATATGGGCCATATGTGGGCTGGTGGGACTAGTGTAGATGAGGCATCTTGGTAGGCATGGGCAAGTTGGGCCGAAGGGTCTGTTTCTATGCTGTACGACTAGTTGCGTTTAGTTTATTGTCATGTGTACCAAGGAACAGTGAAAAGCTTTTGTTGCGTGCTAACCAGCAAGCCGAAAGCCAACACAGGATTACAATAGGGCTGTTCGCAGTGTATAGATACAAGATAAGGGCAGACTCAAAAAGCTGGGTGCAGAGATACTGCCTGTCCCGCTGAGTTACTCCAGCTTTTTGTGTCCATCTTCAGTTGCTTCTGCAGTTCCTTCCTACAGGAAAAGGGCGATGACTGGTGTGTCGGGAACATTATCAACCACACATTCCTGGGCTATGTGAAGTCTGACATGAGTGGTGTGGATCTGGGTCTGACACTCTCCCTGCAATGACATCGACTTGCACTGCTCCGATGCTGGCCTGTGGTTTAGCTGGATGCTAATCATTGTTTCCTCTTCCCTGACACACACGCAGTCACATCTACTGCTCACCCCCTGCTGGGGTTGCCAACTTTCTCACTCCCAAATAAGGGACAAAAGGCCAAAATACGGGACAAATTCCCGACGGCCATTCGTTGACTGACTGGGCCGTGGCTGGGTGAATGGTGAGTTGGCCCCGGGTGCTGGACTGCACACAAAGCCCAGCCGGGCGGGCCAGCTGACGAGTTTTGGCCCGGGTGCGCTCAAAGTCTGGCGCCCCATCCAACTCATGAACCAATGAGAAGGAAGGGCGGTGGTGTCGGCGGTAAGCGAAGGTCCGATGGTCGGACAGCTGGCTGGGCTGCCGACCGACCGACGGGGCCACGGGCGAGGTGCTGCTGCTGCTGCTGCTGCACTCCACGGGCTGCACTACGTCGGGACGGGTGAGGCGGGGCCGGACGCAACGCTCCGACCCGTCAGTCCCCTCGACCCGAATAGTAGCGGTCAAATACGGGACAGGGGCGGTCCCGTACGGGTCAAACCAATTTAGCCCAATATACGGGATGTCCCGGCTAATACGGGACAGTTGACAACCCTACCTCCTGGGACCATCGTGAGCCCAGTGAACAGCTTAATTCCCCCTCCTGCTGTGAGATTGCCCTTCCCCTCCCCTTCCCTCTCCTATAGATCTGCCCGTGAGTCGGAAGAAAGGTCCCGACCCAAAACCATTGTACACTCCCTGGGTCATCATCTGCTTTGATCTGTCATTTTCACACCTTAGCCTTCCACATCTCTCGTTTCCCACTCCCTTGAGTGTGCAGAAGGGTCTTGACTCAAAACATCACCCATCCCTTCTCTCCAGAGAGGCTGCCTGTCCCGCTGAGTTACTCCGGCATTTTGTGTCTCTCTTCTGCGCATAAACCCAGCATCTGCAGTTCCTACACGATTTGCCTCCATTACTCTGCTCTACAAAGACATACGGGTTTGGTCATCAGGTTATAAATGATTGGAGTAGAATTAGGCCATTCAGCCCATCGAGTCTATTCTGTCATTCAATCATTGGCTGATCTATCTCTCCCTCCTAACCCCATTCTCCTGCCTTCACCCCATAACCTCCGAGGCCCGTACTAATCAAGGTTTGAAGGATGTTCTGGTGTAGGAGATGGGTCCAGAGGAGGTTTACGAGAATGATCCCAGGAATGAGTAGCTTCATGTATAACGAGCATGATGACACTGGGCCTGTACTCGATGGGAGTTTCAATGGATGAGGGGGGACCACATTGAATCTTACCAAATAGTGAAAGGCTTGGATAGAGTGGACGTGGAGAGGATGTTTCCACTAGTGAAAATATCTAGGAGTCGAGGCCACATACTCAGAATGAAAGGACGTTCCTTTAGGAATGAGATGAGGAGGAATTTCTTCAGTCGGAGAGTGGTGAATCTGTGGAATTCTTTGCCACAGAAGGCTGTGGATGCAAAGTCAGTGGATATATTTAAGGCAGAGACAGATAGATTCTTGATTAGCATGAGTGTCAGGGGTTATGGGGAGGTGATAGGGGAATGGGGTTAGGAGGGAGAGATAGATCAGCCATGATTGAATGGGGGAGTAGACTTGATGGGCCGAATGGCCTAATTCTGCTCCTATCACTTATGAACTTTTGCTAGCATGCTGAAGGCTCCTGTGACACCGCACTGTCATGGACCAAGTACATTGAAGCCATAACCAAGAAGGCACATCAGTGCCTCTACTTCCTCAAGAGACTGTATGTGGCCAGTATATCAGTGCCTCCAGCAAACTTCCACAGATGTACCATGGAAAGCATACAATAGAGCTCAGTTTGGGGACAGCTCTGCCCAAGACCACAATAAATTGCAGAGAGGTGTGGGTGTAGTCCAGTCCATCGCACAGACCAGACTCCCCACCATTGAGACTGAAGCAAGGCTCCGAGCCAAAACGTCACCTGTTCCTTTTCTCCAGAGATGCTGCCTGGCCCGCTGAGTTACTCCAGCATTTTGTGTCTATCCCCACCATTGACTGCATCTACATTTCACGGTGTCTCGGAAAAGCAGCCAACATCATCAAGGCAGTGGTGGCCAATTCACTGGATGTGTTCAAGAGAGAGTTAGATATAACTCTCTAGGGCTAACGGAATCAAGGGATATGGGGAGAAAGCAGGAACGGTGTATTGATTCTGGATGATCAGCCATGATCATATTGAATGGCGATGCTGGCCTGAAGGGCCGAATGGTCTACTCCTGCACCTATTTTCTGTGTTTTTATGTTTCTATCAAAGAATGTAGAAACAAGGAACTGCAGATGCTGGTTTACTATCAAAAGACACAAAGTGCTGGAGTAACTCAACAGGACATGCAGAATCTCTGGAGATAAGGAATCAATAACGTTTCGCGTCAAGACCCTTCACCAGACTCAGGCAGCATCTCTGGAGAACATGGATAGGTGAGGTTTCAGGTCAGGGTCCTTCTTCAGACTCTGAAGACGGGTTCAGACCTGAAGTGTCAACCATCCATGTTCCCCAGAGATGCTGTTTGACCCGTTTAGTTACTCCAGCACTTGTGTCGTTTGTTTTAAACTTTAGCAAAGACTTGCCCCAACCCGGCCATTTCCCAAAGTGTTGTCAGTCGACACAGGGACCGCTGTCAGGTGGCCTTCTGTTGTTTCACACCACCACACGGTTGTGTACAAGCCGACTTTAAAAACCCTTCACTAATTTCCTTTGTGGCTCAGGTCATGCTGAAAGGAAATGGTTTGAGGGTGAGCATAGAACAGAACAGCACGAGAATAGACCCACAGTGTCTGGTGCCGAACATGACGCTAAAGGCCGTCCCACTTAGACGATTTTTTTTGGCAACTACAGGCAAATAGGCTATCGCCACATGGTCGCGGAGTGGTCGTGAGGCAGGCACCTAAAGAGTCGTAACGTTTTTCTGATTTTGAAGCGTTCAAAACTTTTTGGTGACTGTGGCCTTGATGTAGCTTGTCTTCTCCTGACGTAGGTGCTGTCGTAAGTTGTCGCCAGGATGATGCAGGTTGTCGCCAGGTGACGTTGGTTGTCGCTGGGTGCTGACCTCGGTGAATTCCATTGGTGAACCACCTACAACCCCCACTGACCTAGTGACTTTACCCCGAACACCTGACCCCATCACCAGTAACTCAGCGGGTCAGGCAGCATCACTGGAGAACGTGGATAGGCGATGTTTCGGGTCAGGACACTTCTTCAGACAAATTCTGAGTAAGAATCCAGGCCCAAAACCTCGCCATGATCTCCACAGATGCTGCCTGACCCATTGAGTTAAGTCGCCTGCTTTGCGGGCCATTGCCAGGGCTGTGGAACACATCCAGTCAAGTGCTGCCACCCGCAGGCTTGGGAGGAAATTGCGGCAGAGTTCAAAGCCCCAGTGAGGCACCAAGTTCAAGTTCATTGTCAAGTCCACACAGGCTGTGAGATGCAGGTACAATGGAGAATATTGCTGGCAGCAGCACCACCACAGGCAGATAGACCCCGTCAAACCTGCTAATCAGGGTTGTACTATGGCTGCTACATAGGGCCAGAGACCCGGGTTCGATCCTGACTACGGGTGCTGTCTGTATGGAGTTAAGAGTTCAAGAATTTTTATTGTCATGTGTCCCTGATAGGGCAATGAAATTCTTGCTTTGCTTTAGCACACAGAACATAGTAGGCATGAATACAGAACAGATCAGTGTGTCCATATACCATTGTATAAATATATACACACATGAATAAATAAACTGATAAAGTGCAAATAAACGGATTATGGGCTATTAGTGTTCAGAGTTTTGTCCGAGTTTGGTTTAATTGCCTGATGGCTGTGGGGAAGGAGCTATTCCTGAACCTGGTCGTTGCAGTCTCAGTCAGTACGTTCTCAGCGTGACCTGCGTGGGTTTTCTCCGGGTACTCTGGTTTCAACCCACACTCCAAAGAGTTCCAGGTTTGTAGGTTAATTGGCTTTTGTAAATTGTCCCTACTGCGTAGGATAGTACTGGTGTACAGACTTCATCAGTCTGAAGGAGGCTCCCGACCCAAAACGTGATTGTCCATTTTACTCCACAGAGGCTACCCGTCCTAGGGTGGCACGGTGGCGCTGCGGTAGAGTAGCTGCCTCGCAGTGGCAAAGACCCGGGTTCGATCCTGACAACGGGTGCTGTCTGTACGGAGTTTGCACGTTCTCCCCGTGATACTAGACCACGGCTTGAAAAATGCTTCACTAATTTCCTTTGTGGCTCAGGTCATGCTGCAAGGAAATGGTTTGAGGGTGAGCATAGAACTGAACAGCGCAGGAACAGAACCACAGTGTCTGCGCCGAACATGATGCTAAGTCATTCTCATCTCCTCTGTCTGCATGTGATCCATATCCCTCCATTCCATGCATATCAAAGGCGCTGTGAGGCAGCAACTCTACCACAGTGCCACTGATGTGTGTGCAACGATAAGCTAATCTGAACCTGAATCTGATCTGGATCTTAGATGTATTACTGGGGGAATATGTGCTAACTGACCTCTCTCTCTCTGCTTGCAGCCTTGTTGCTATACAGTCTGCTGGTGTACCCTGCCGTTCCTTCTGATCCCTGCTCCTCTGGTAACAGAGACAAGTGTCCGGGTAAGTCATAGCATCATAGAGTGATATAGCGTGGAAACAGGACCTTCAGCCCAACTTGCCCACACCGGCCAACATGTCCCAGATACACTAGTCCCACCGGCCCATATTCCTCCAAACCTGTCCTACCCGTGTACCCGTTTCTCAAACATTGCGATAGTCCCAACCTCAACTACCACCTCTGGCAGCTTGTTCCATACACCCACCACACTTTGTGTGAAAAAGTTACCCCTCAGATTTCTATTAAATCTTTCCCCCTTCACATTGAGCCTATGTCCTCTGGTCCTCGATTCCACTACTCTAGAGTACCTCTAGAGACTCTTCCCTGAGTCTCAGTCCGAAGGAGGATTGTGCCTGTACTGATAGTCTGCAATGTTGTTTTTCAGAGTCCGGCCTTTGTGGCTCACGGAAGTGCCCTCCCGGCTCATCCTGCAGGTCTAATGGCAGCGACTCCTACTGTTACTGTAAGACAGGGTTTCGATTATGCATGGGCTCCTGCACAACAGGACGTCCCTACTGTAAAGGTAAGCCCAATTCGTGTCAGTAGGCGGCACGGTGGTGCAGCAGCAGAGTTGCTGCCTCACAGCGCCAGAGACCCGGGTTCCATCCTGACTACGGGCGCTGTCTGTACGGCGTTTGTACGTTCTCCCCGTGACCTGCGTGGGTTTTTCTCCGAGATCTTCGGTTTCCTCCCACACTCCAAAAACGTACAGGTTTGTAGGTTAATTGGCGTGGTATAAATGTAAAAAATGGCCCTTGTGTGTAGGATAGTGTTAGTGTGTGGGGATCGCTGGTCGGCGCAGACTCGGTGTTTCCGCGCTGTACCTCTAAACTAAACGAACAAAGCTATCTATCCCACTGTTTGTTCACAAGTTCAAACATTGTAGGAGCATAATTCGGCCATTCGGCCCACCAGGACTACTCCGCCATTCAATCGTGGCTGATTTATGTTTCCCTCTCAACCCCAATCTCCCGCCTTCTCCCCGTAACCCCTGACACTCATACTAATCAAGAACCTGTTCATCTCCGTCTTAAAAATATCCATTGACTTGACCTCCACACCGTCTGTGGCAAGGAACTATTTCTGCAATGGACAGCACCCACTACACACTCACCTTATTCGGAACATTTGGGGCAGCATGGTGGTGCAGCGGTAGAGTTACTGCCTCACAGCGCCAGAGACTGGGGTTCCATCCTGACTACGGGCGTGTCTGTACGGAGTTTGTATGTTCTCCCTGTGACCGCGTGGGTTTTCTCCGGGTGTTCCGGTTTCCTGCCACATCCCACAGAAGTGCAGGTTTGTAGGTTAATTGGCTTTGATAAAAATTATGAATTTGTCCCCAGTGTGTAGGGTTTCATCAGTCAACGTGTTGAGTATATCATTTATCATTGTCACTTTTTGGCATATCTTTCATTCATTTGTTCTACATCCCCGTCTATTTCTCGCGTTTCCCTTTCCCCTGACTCCGAGTCACTTGCGACCTTATGAACCTCTGGGTTAAACGTGAGCCCCCCTCTCAGCCACCATGCAGGCTGAGGCAGGGACCTGCGGAGTCAGGAAGACGGTGGGCTTGATGTTCTGATCTATTTCCAGATGTGGACGAGTGCTTGAACTCGAGGAAATGTGGCCGGAAGGAGAACTGCCTGAACACCATCGGGGGATACTGCTGCCTCGCCGCAGGGACACACATCAACTGCACAGGTCAGGAGGTTGCTGCAGATGCCCATCGCACTGGGCATTCCACACCCTAGATGCCCAATGCCCCCTAGATGGGCTGATGCCACCCTAGGTGCTGATACCACCCAATATGGGCCAATCCTATTAGATTATTGATGCCATCCAAGATGGGCTGATGCCACTAGAGGGCTTGATTGCACCCAAGATGCCACCAAAGATGACCACATGCCATCCTAGATGGGCCATTGCCACCCTAGGTGTGCTGATTCCATTCTAGATGGCCAATGCCATCATAGATGGTCTGATACCACCCTAGGCAGATGCCACCCAAGAGGAGATGATGCCACACTAGGTGGGCCAATGCCATGCTAGATGGGCTGGTGCCACCTAGATTATCGATGCCATCCAAGATGGGCATTCCCCATCCAAGATGGCATTTCCTACCCGTGCTACCCTAGTTGATCGATGCCATCCACAAGGGCTGATGCCACCCAAGATGGCACCCAAGCCAGGCGACACTTCAAGGACAAATCACACCCCCTCTTCTCCCCTCTCCCAACAGGCAAGGGGTACAGAAGTGTGAAACAGCACACCTCCAGATTCAGGGACAGTTTCTTCCCAGCTGTTATCAGGCAACTGAAATGTCCTCTCACCAACTGGAGAGTGGTCCTGAGCTACTATCTACCTCATTGTAGACCCTCGGACAGATTTTGAATAGACTTTACTGGACTTTATCTTGCACTAAGCATTATTCATGTTATTCTCTCTATCATGTATCTGTACAATGTGAATGGCTTGATTATAATCATGTATATTCTTGCCGCTGACTGGATAGCACGCACCAAAAAAGTATTTTGCTGTACCTTGGTACAATATAGTAAAGTAAACTAAATATGGTAGACAAAAATGCTGGAGGAACTCAGCGGGTGGGGCAGCATCTATGGAGCGAAGGAATAGGTGACGTTTCGGGTCAACCCGAAACGTCACGTATTCCTTCGCTCCATAGATGCTGCCTCACCCGCTGAGTTTCTCCAGCTTTTTTGTCTACCTTCGATTTTTCCAGCATCTGCAGTTCTTTCTCAACCATTTAAACTAATGGACACAATATTGCACAGTCTGATGGTATTTGTTCAATTTTGAATATTCAGGGATGAAACTAATGTCTCAGGTTACTTTCTAAGCCCGAGGTGCAACAGGTAGAGTTTCTGCCTCACAGCGCCATAGACCCGGGTTCCATCCTGACCTCGGGTGCTGTCTGTGCGGAGTTTGCATGTTCTCCCCGTGACCAGCGTGGGTTTTCTCCGGGCGCTCCGGTTTTCTCCCACATCCCAAAGTCGTGCGGCTTTATAGGTTAATTGGACTCAGGTTGCCCTTGGTGTGTAGGGAGTGGATGAGAAAGTGGGATACCATGGAACGAGTGTGAACAGGTGATCGATGGTTAGCGTGGACTCGATGGGCTGAAGGGCCTGTTTCCACGCCGTTTCCTTCAACCAATCAATTATTGATTCTTGCTTAGTGCGCGCGCAGGTGTAATGGGGAGAAGGCAGGAGAATGGGGTTGAGGGAGAGATAGATCAGTCATGATTGAATGGCGGAGTAGACTTGATGGGCCGAATGGCCTAATTCTGCTTATATAATTTAGAACGTATGAATTAAACTAATCAGTAACTTCCTCGCCACAGATTGTGAAAGGGCCTGCTATAGTAACAAGACAAGCAATGCTACAAGTTCCACAGCATCGGATAAAATGGTAAGAGCTGCGAGCAAAGCAGAAGTGTCCCGACCCGAAACGTCACCCACTCCTTCTCTCCAGAGATGCTGCCTGTCCCGCTGAGTTACTCCAGCTTTTTGTGTCTGTTGTCTGTTAAAACGACTCCTAGTCTCCTGAACCATTCTCCCTCTCTGGTTACAGTGTATCAGTGCGTGTGAGATTCAGGAGCTGTACCAAACAGTGACAATGGTCAACAGCCGGTCTGTCCAGCTCGGCAGTGTGGATCAGTTGCTGGACAAAGCAGAGAGTATGATGATGTCCTTGGTCGAAGCTCCCGTCAATCAGCTTGAGGAACGGCAGTCGATGGAAGCATTTGGTAATGCACTCACGGATTGTCAATAACACTGTCTACACTTGCACCGGCACGGTGGCGCAGCGGGTAGAGCTGCTGCCTGAGATCCAGGCTCGATCCTGACCTCGGGTGCTGTCCTTGTGGAGTTTGCACGTTCACCCTCTGACCACCCGTATTTCCTCCGGTTTCCTTCCACGACCCAAAGTCTTGCAGATTTGTAGATTAACTGCCCCCACTGTAAATTGTCCCTAGTGTGTAGGGAGTGGATGAGAAAGTGGGATAACATAGAACTGGTGTGAATGGGTGATCGATGGTCACCACGGACTTGGTGGGCCGAAGGGCCTTTTCCCATGCTATGTCTCTAAACTAATATATTAGTGGGTTTTAGTGGTTCATAACTTCATAGGTGAATTAGGCCATTCGGCCCATCAAGATCATGGCTGATCTATCTTTCCCTCCTAACCCCATTCTCCTGCCTTCTCCCCATAACCCCTGACACCAATTAAGAATCTGTCAACGCCATCTTAAAAATATCCACTGACTTGGCCTCCACAACCCGCTGTGAGACTTCCCTCCCAAATCTTTCCACATCCCCAATCCTTTCCTCTCCTCGCATTTTGATTTCATGTTTCATGTTGGCAGACAATTTCCCTCCTGGGATAAATAAAGTTCTATCACGTCAATAGATAATAGACAATAGGTGCAGCAGTAGGCCATTCGGCCCTTCGAGCTAGCACCGCCATTCAATGTGATCATGACTGATCATCCACAATCAGTTCCTGCCTTCTCCCCATATCCCCTTTAAGAGCCCTATCAAGCTCTCTCTTGAAAGTATCCAGAGAACCGGCCTCCACAGCCCTCTTGAGGCAGGGAATTCCACAAACTCACAATTCTGTGTGAAAAAGTGTTTCCTCATCTCCGTTCTAAATGGCTTACCCCTTATTCTTAAACTGTGGCCCCTGGTTCTGGACTTCCCCAACATCGTGAACATGTTTCCTGCCTCTAACGTGTCCAAACCCTTACTAATCTTATATGTTTCAATAAGATACCCTCTCATCCTTCCAAATTCCTGAGTGTACAAGCCCAGCCGCTCCATTCTCTCAGCATATGACAGTCCCGCCATCCCGGGAATTAACCTTGTAAACCTACGCTGCACCCCATCGTATGGTATGGTTCCTGTCTTAAACTCGGGCTGCCAGTCTGATTAATCATGTCTACGTTACATAATTGTAGAATTGGATGCAGTCCATTCATACTAACAGTAATTCTTCCCTTTTTAGAAATTGGGATCAAACGTCAGATTAGTGTTTCAGAGCCTCTGATATTGTCGGTGATGGGCTACACTGTTGAGGTGGATGCAGCCGTACTGTCGGGAATGCGACCTGGTAAATGATTCAATAATTCTGCATTATCTTCCTTCCTACACCATAGTTCACTGAGACTGCATGCAAGAGTCTCCTGAAGCGGGGCCCGATCCAAGCGAGCCCCAGGCTGCTGTGGGGCCTGCTATTGCCTCTGTCTGGATTATCCAGCGAACTGTCGCCCCTCTCCTCGCCCACCCGCCCGCCTTCAGCCTTCGTGCCCCGGGGGAATGTAATCGTGTATAGCCTTTCCGCTGACTCGATAGCAAGCAGCAAAAAGCTTTTCACTGTACCTCGGTTAGCGTTGCCAACTTTCTCCCTTCCAAATAAGGGACAAACAGTCAAATTAAGAGTCAAGTTCCCGATGGCAATTCGTTGACCGACTCGGCCGTGGCTGGGTGAATGATGAGTTGGTTCGGGTGCTGGACTGCACATAAAGCCCAGCCGGCCGGCCAGCCGAGGAGTTTTGGCCCGTGCCACGCACAAAGTCCGGCACCCCATCCAACTCATGAACCGATGATCGGCCATGAGAAGGAGGGGTGGTGGTGTCGGCGGTAAGCGAAGGTCCGAAGGTCGGACTGCCGGCCGACGGGGCCACGGGCGAGGCGCTGCTGCTGCACTCCATGGGCTGCACTACGTCGGGACGGGTGAGGCGGGGCCAGACACAGCGCTCCGACCCGACAGCCCCCTCGACCCAAGTAGTAGCGGTCAAATACGGGACAAGGGCGGTCCCGTACGGGACAAACCAATTTAGCCCAATATACGGGATGTCCCGGCTAATACGGGACTGTTGGCAACCCTAACCTCGGTACACGTGACAATAAACTAAACTCAATTAAACTAACCTACCCACGGCATGGGTAAGCTTTTCACTGTGCCTCAGTATACATGACAATAACTGACTAGCTGACTAACCAACTAACTATGTGTAGGAAGGAACTGCAGATGCTGGTTTAAACCGAAGACAGACACAAAATGCTGGAGTAACTCAGCGGGACAGGCAGCATCTCTGGAGAGAAGGAATGGGTGATGTTTTGGGTCGAGACTTAACTAACTAACTAACTGACTGACTAACTAACACACAACGATGTGTTGAGATCAGTTGACTGGCAGGGTGCAGCGCGGGGCAAGGAGGGGGGTGATGGGCGCTGCTCCTGGCAGTGAGGCCTACCTGTGGAGGGATGAGCCGAGCGGGCTGGCATCAGATGATGTGGTGACTCCCTCTCACTCTCCCTCTCCCTCTCTCTCTCTCCCTCTCCCTCTCCCCCCCACACTGACAGGTCAGACAGCCGCTGCTGCTCTAATTGTACACAAGGAGCTGGACACATTTCTGCACAACAGCAGCAGAGCCGGGCCTGGCCATCAGGGGGCAGTGCTGAGCTCCAGGGTAATCACCATGGTGATTGGCAACAGGAAGAACAGTACTCTCAGCCACCCTCTCACCTTCACCTTCCTCCACAACAAGGTCAGTGACAGCCCTCTCCAGCAAAGATCCTATAGCGAGCAAGATTGATCACTTGACGACAAAGACGTAGTACGGTCATGGGCAGATTCATGGGTAATTTTCGGCCCCATTTCCGTAACCGGCTTCCGTCTCCGCACCAAAGATCCCGTAGCGGAGGAAAGATACTAGTGCGGAGACGGAAGCCGGTTACGGAAACATCCTCGTAAAAATAAAAGTTCTTTGGTAAAAACCTTCTCATTTTCAGAATTATAATTTATTAACACAAACTGTTCCCCCGCAACGTTGATTACACTGCAAGTCGTGTCGGGTCAGGTTACTGAAATGGATGAACAAAAGGCCAACGTTCCGCTCCGTTGCGTACTACACGTCAGCCCATTGCATTTAGAAGGAGTGGTCTCTCTTGCTCCGTTATAGGATCTTTGCTCTCCATGGTGCTGCCTGGAATCGATGGCCTGAGTTGCAGGGAGAGGTTGGGCAGGTTGGACAACATTGGCACATTGGCTTGGATAGAGTGGATGAACCAGAGGGTCCAGAGGAGGTTTACGAGAATTATCCCAGGAATGAGTGGGTTAACCTATGATCAGCATTTGACTGCACTGAGCCTGTACTCGCTGGAGTTTAGAAGGATGAGGGGGAACATCATTGAAACTTGCCGAATAGTGAAAGACCTGGAATGAGTAGATGTGGAGAGGATGTTTCCACTAGTGGGAGAGTGAGAGGTCACAGCCTCAGAATTAAAGGACGTTCCTTTAGGAAGGAGATGAGGAGGAACTTCTTTACTCAGAGGGTGGTGAATTCTTTGGCACAAAAGGCTGTGGAGTTCGTCAATGGATATTTTTAATGCATAGATAGATAGATTCTTGATTAATACGGGGGTCGGGGATATGGGGAGAAGGCAGGAGAATGGGGTTAGGAGTTAGGAGAGAGAGATAGATCAGCCATGATTGAATGGGGGATATAGACTTAATGGGCCGAATGGCCTAATTCTGTTCCTACCACTTATGACTTTATGACATTGGCTTTCATCAGTCAGAGCATTGAGTGTACTAGTTGGGAGGTACCCAAGTGCAGTTGTATCAGACGTTGGTGAGGCCGCATTTAGAGTAAGGTGTTCAGTTCTGGGCACCATGTTACTGGAAAGATGGTGTCAAGCTGGAAAGGGTACAGAAAAGAATTCTAAGGATGTGGTCAGGACTAGAGAACCTGAGCCATAGGGAGAGGTTGAGTAGTGTAGGAAAGAACTGCAGATGCTGGTTTAAGGTAGACACAAAGTGCTGGAGTAACTCAGCGGGACAAGCAGCATCTCTGGAGAGAAGGAATGGGTGATGTTTCGGGTCGAGACCCTTCTTCAGAGTTGGAGAGGTTGAGTAAGTTGGGACTCTACTCCTTAGAGTGCAGGAGGATGGGGGGTGATCTTACAAGAGTGTACAAAATCATGAGAGGAATAGTTCGGGTAGATGCATAGAGTCTCTTGCCCAGAGTAGGGGAATTGAGATTTGTGGTTTAAGGTGAGGGGAGGAAAGTTTTAATAGGAACCTGAGGGGTAACGTTTTCATACTGAGAGTGATGGGTATATGGAACGAGCTGCCAAGTAGAGGCAGGTACAATGACAACATTTAAAGGGGGTGGCACGGTGGCACAGCAGTAGAGTTGCTGCCTCACAGCACCAGGTTCGATCCTGACTACGGGTGCTGTCTGTACGGAATTTGTACATTCTCCCCGTGACTTTTGTGGGATTTCTCCAGGGGGCTCCGGTTTCCTTCCACACTCCAAAGACGTTCAGGTTTGTAGGTTAATGGGCTTTGGTAAAAATGATAAAATTGTCCCAAGTTTGTGTAGGATAGTGCTCGCGTACGGAGTGATCGCTGGTCGGCGCGGACTCGGTGGGCCGAAGGGCCTGTTTCAACACCGTATCGTTAAACATTTGGGCAGGTACATGGATAGGGCAGGTTTAAAGGGATAAGGGCCAAATGCGGACAGGTGGGACAAACATAGATGGGGCATGTTGGTCGGCATGGGCAAGTTGGGCCGAAGGGCCTGTTTCCACACAATGTGACTCTAAATGGAATCCAGTTTAGGATTGGATCTGCCTGGATAACATGCAGAACAATGACAGATAATGATAATAATAAGCCAATAATATTTTTATTATTAATAACGATGATGGTTTTCCTTCCCCCACTTTCGGCAGACCAACAAGGACAGTTTTTACATCACGTGCGTGTACTGGAGTCACAGCCGGGCTGGGAGTTGGTGGTCGACAGAGGGCTGTGACCTGGCCGGTTACAACGCCACACACACTGTGTGTAAAGCCAGCCATCTCTCCAGCTTTGCCATCCTCATGGCTCTCAAGGTAGATGGGGTGGCAAGGAAATACGGGCAGTGGGGATGGAGGGGTAGGCATGGCGGGGTGGGGGGTGGGTCATCAAAACTAAATCAGTCATTGTGGTCACGGTGGCGCAGCAGTAGAGTTGTAAAATGCAGAGACCCGGGTTCGAACCCGACTACGGACGCTGTCTGTACGGAGTTTGTACGTTCTCCCTGTGACCTGCAAAGGTTTTCTCCGGGTGCTCCGATTTCCTCCAATATTCCAAAGACGTACAGGTTTGTAGGTTAATTGGCTTGGTAAATGTAAAAATTGTCCCTAGTGGGTGCAGGATGGTGTTAATGTGCGGGGATCGCTGGTCAGTGCAGACTTGGTGAGCCGAAGGGCCTGTTTCCGCGCTGTACCTCGAAACTAAACTAAAACTAAACTCAGGCAGCATCTCTGGATAGAACTAAAGGGACGGGTGACATTTCGGGTCGAGACCCTTCTTCAGACTGGTTCGGGAAAAGGGAAATGAGAGATATAGTCGATGATGTAGCTCTAGAAATGAAGAGCAATGAATGAAAGATATGCAAAAAAGTGACGCAGATAAAGGAAACAGGCCATTGTTAGCCGTTAGTTGGGAGAAAACGAGACCTTTGTCCGCTCTAGAGAGTACCTCCACTTTCCAAACATGGCCACTGCACCAAGATGGCAGCAGATGGAGGAGATTAGGGTTGCCGGGGTAACGGGCCTTCAAGGCCAAGATAAGCCTGCACTCAGGAGTGCAGTGTGGGGGACTTTAGAGCCCTCCGTGAATGCTGGTCACAACAGGGGGTCGAACGCATTGTAGATCAAAGATGGCATGATTGTATTATAATGATTGTCTGATGTAATGTGACTATTGAACATTTTGTGGTGCACTGTAAAATGCAAATACTGAATAAAGACCTTGTTACAAAGGGAAAAACAAACTGTGACTGACTGTGTGACGGTGTGTCTGTCGTGTACCCACAGGAGCTGCCAGCCGTGTTTGAGGTGGAGATAATCACATACGTGGGTCTGAGCGCCTCTCTGCTCTGCCTGCTGCTGGCCATCACCACCTTCTACATCTGCCCCTCCCTGAAGGACACTCGCTGCTGCATCCACCGCCACCTCTGTCTCTGCCTCTTCATGGCCGACTTCATCTTCCTGCTGGGCATCTCTCAGACTGGCAACCCGGTGAGTGGGTGGGTGAGGGCACCGTGCCCCATAATAGTGGGCATGAGGGGGGTGGGCAATACCCCCCTCCCAGGAGATACCCCTGGACATCGCCTCACGGAGACAGCACTGGCCATCTGCCCCCTCCCGCCCTTGCTCCCCTTCCCCTGCACCCCTCTCTCCCTGTCCTTGGCACCTCACTCCCTCCTCATCCCTACTCCTCCCTCATCCCCCCACCCACACCTCACCCTCTCTCACCTCTCCCCCTCCCTCCCCCTTACTCCCCCCACTCCCCCCCTTACTCCCCCACTCCCCCCCCCCTTACTCATCCCCTCATCCCCCCCCCTCGCCCTTAGACCCCCCCCCTTACTCCCCCCCCTCCCCCCCGCTTACTCCCCCCACCCCCCCCTTACTCCCCCCTTACTCACTCCCCCCTCACTCCCCCCTCCCCCTCTCTTAGACCCTCTTCCCCCCTTACTCCCTTACTCCCCCACCCCCCTCCCCACTGTCCTGACCCCCTCCTCTCTCTCGTTGCCCCCACAGGTTCTGTGTGCAGTGATCGCCGCGACGCTGCACTATCTGTTCCTGGCGGTCTTCATGTGGATGTTTCTAGAAGGCGTGCAGCTCTACCTGCTGGTGGAGGTGGTGTTCGCCACCAAGGTCCCATTCGAGCGCCACATCTACTGGATCGGCTACGGACTGCCCGCCGCCATCGTCGCCACCTGTGCCGGCATCCACGTGCACGGATATGGCACCCCCACCGCGTGAGTCTGCACTTTCACCCCAGCCCCCTGGGTCAGTATCCACCCATCACTCTCCTGGCTTTGTCCCACCACTGGGAACCATTTTGCCACAGTGGGCGGCACGGCGGTGCAACGGTAGAGTTGCTGCCTCACAGCGCCAGAGACCCAGTTTCAATCCTGACTACGGGCGCTCTCTGTACGAAGTTTGTACATTCTCCCCGTGACCTGCGTGGGTTTTCTCCAAGGTCTTCGGTGTCCTCCCACACTCCAAAGACGTACAGGTTTGTAGATTAATTGGCCTCAGTAACGTTGTAAATTGTCCCTAGTGGGGCGTAGGATAGTGTTAGTAGGGATCGCTGTTCGGCGCGGACCCGGTGGGCCGAAGGGCCTGTTTCCATGCTGTATCTCTAAACTAAACTAAACTAAAAACATAAGTCAGGGTGGTGGGATGAGGGGTTTGGAGAGGTACAGGGCAGTGCCAGCTGGTGCCCACGGTCCTGACCATCTGATGTCCTCTCGTTGCAGGTGCTGGCTCTCAACGCAACATTACTTCACCTGCAGTTTCTTTGTGCCAGCTATCTTCATCTGTGTTGTAAGTTGTACCCAAATGCCAACTACCGTCACCGGTATTGAGGGAATGCAGCGTCATATGCTGAGAGAATGGAGCAGCTGGGCTTGTACATTCTGGAGTTTAGAAGGATGAGAGGGCATCTTATTGAAACATATACGATTATTAAGGGTTTGGACACGCTAGAGGCAGGAAACGTGTTCCCGATGTTGGGAGTGTCCAGAACCAGGGGTCACAGTTTAAGAATAAGGGGTAAGCATTTAGAACGGAGACGAGGAAACACTTTTTCTCACAGAGAGTGGTGAGTCTGTGGAATTCTCTGCCTCAGAGAGCGGTGGAGGCAGGTTCTCTGGATGCTTTCAAGAGAGAGCTAGATAGGGCTCGTGAAGATAGCGGAGTCAGGGGATATGGGGAGAAGACAGGAACGGGGTACTGATTGGGCAATGATCACAATGGTCGACTCCTGCACCTATTGTCTATTGTCCCTGTGTGCTGGGCACGTCGGTGGAGGGGAGGGGGCAGGATGAAGGGACGGCTGGTTTAGAGGGTTCGGCTGGGAGGGAGGGGGGGGCAGGATGGGACAGAGGGCATTCGGAACATGAGGCTGCGACGGCGGAGAGGGTGAGTGTGAAAGAGGGCGAGGGAGAGGTGTGGGCGGAGGGGGGAGTGGAGGGATGGAGAGAGGGTGATGAAGGAAGACGGAGAGAGGGAGCTCGGTGGAGGGAGACAGATGGAGGGGAGAGGGAATGGGGGAGGGTGGTGACGTGAGGAGAGGGAGCAAAGGTAATGGGGGAAGAGGTGGAGGGAGGGAAGGCTTGTTTCTACACTGTATCACTCTATGACTCTTGTAGGGGGATTCAGGGCCCACCAACACCTCCCCAGTGCCCTTGCCGGTGGTCCATTGAGACCCTACCTTTGCCTTCAGCCTGACCTCCCACAGCATCCATTGTAAATTGGGGGTTGTTAGTTTGGGATGTCTCAGATCATTTATTTATCTTTTTCTTTTCTCTGCAGGTTAACCTGATCATCTTGTGTAGAACGCTGATGAAATTGTCACACGTTATTTCGGACCAGCCAAAATTGAACAAGAACAGGTAAATTGTAGACACTGGGAACTGCAGATGCTGTGTCTTACAAAGAAAGACACAAAGTGCTGGAGTAACTCAGCGGGTCAGGCAGCATCTCCGGAGGACGTGGATAGGTGACGTTTGGGGCCGGGACTCTTCTTCAAGCTGATTGTAGGAGGGGGGAGAAAGCTGGGAGAGAGATGGGGGCGGGACAAAGCCTAGTTAGTGATAGGTGGATACAGGTCAGGGGTTGTGATTGTAAATATGGAGATGAGAGTGTGATTGCAAGTGTGAGTGTGATTATAAGTGTGAGTGTGATTATAAGTGTGAGTGTGATTATAAGTGTGAGTGTGATTATAAGTGTGAGTGTGATTATAAGTGTGAGTGTGATTATAAGTGCGAGCGTGATTACATGTGAGTGTGATTATAAGTGTGAGTGTGATTCTAAGTGTGTGAGTGTGATGTTCACCTGTTTTCTCACCATGCACCATTGAGTACGTGCGTGTCTGTTTACAGAGTGTTTACCCTGACTGCCCTTGGGCAACTGGTGATTCTGGGCTCCACCTGGATATTTGGTGGATTATTCATTGAAAACGCAACCGTCCCAATGATGTACATCTTCAGCATCCTCAACAGCTTCCAGGGGATGTTCATCTTCGTCATGCACTGTCTCATGAGGAAGAAGGTATGGCCACAATCCCTTGAGTCAACTATCATGTGTTGCTTCCACACCAAGGTGACGGATCTACTGGGCTTTTGTGGCCAACTGCAGCTTGGTCTGTAAAATGGCGCCATGTGGGTGGCACAGCGGTAGAGTTGCTGTCTCACAGCGCCAGAGACCTGGGTTCGATCCAGACTACGGGTGCTGTCTGTACGGAGTTTGCACGTTCTCGTCACCTGCGTGGGTTTTCTCCGGGTACTCTGGTTTCCTCCCACACTCCAAAGACATACAGGTTTGTAGGTTAATTGGCTTTGGTAAAATTGTAAATTGTCCCTTGAGCGTGTAGGACAGTGTTAGTGTGCGGGGATCGCTGGTCGGTGTGAACTCGGTTGGCCGAAGGGCCTGTTTTGTGCTGTATCTATAAACTAAACTAAATAAAAAACTGAACTTAATGGAGCATCTTGCATGTGAGCTGTTGTGTACAGTCTGTACTAACTGAGGGATGATGCTTTTTTATAGTTTTGTTTGGAGATACAGCATGGAAACAGGCCCTTCGGCCCACTGAGTCCACGCCAACCAGCGACCCCTGTACTCTAACACTATCCAACACACACAAGGGACAATTTACAATTTTACCATACTAATTAACCTACAAACCTGCATGTCTTTGGAGTGTGGGAGGAAACCGGAGCACCCGGAGAAAACCCACGCAGGTCACGGGGAGAATGTACAAACTCCGTAGTCAGGATTGAACCCGGGTCTCTGGTGCTGTGAGGCAGCAACTCTACCGCTACGCCACCGTGCCACCCTCTTATGGTTCTTTGCTGTCGAGTATGCACTGCATGGTGCAATTCTGTAGCACAATCCACAGATGCATAGTCGCCATATTTTGGTGAGGTTTACAAACAAAAATGTCCAAATTCCAAAGTCGGGTCCATGTGCAGGATGTACTGGAACCCCTCTCCCCCTCCTCACCCCCCCCGATCCAGGTAAGCCCAGGTAAGGTACCTGGACTAGGTAAAATCATGAGAGGAATAGGTTGGATGGATACACAGAGTCTTCTACACAGAGTAGAGGAATCGAGGACCAGAGGACATAGTTTCAAGGTTAAGGGGTATAGATTTAATAGGAATCCGAGGGGTTACTTTTACCACACAGAGGGTGGTGGGTGTATGGAACAAGCTGCCAGAGGAGGTAGTTGAGGCTGGGATTATCCCATCGTTTAAGAAACAGTTGGACAGATACATGGATTGGACAGGTTCTGACAGTTATGGACCAAGAACAGGTAAGTGAGACTAGGGTAGCTGGGACATTGTTGGCCAGTGTGGGCGAGGTGGGCCAAGGGCCTGTTTCCAGACTGTATCACTCCATGACTAAGTAAGCCCCAGATAAGGCCAGGTAAGACCCAGGTGAGGCCAGGTAAGACAAGTTAAGCCCAGGTAAGGCTAGTTATGTCCAGGCAAGCCCCAGGTAAGACCAGGTGAGGCCCAGGTTGCTGCAGGCCGGCGAACCCACATCCCTCTCCTCGCCTGACCAATGTCCGGTGCTAGTCTCGCTGATCTGCGCCTATCTACTTTGTGATTATTGGCATGAAAGCTTATTGTTAACGGAACAAAAATACGAAGCTGAGGTCAGGATTGCTGGCCTGAGCCTGCCTGGTGTTTGTCGGAGGCTCCAATATGAATCCTGTGTGTCTTTGTACCAACAGGTGAGAGAGTGGTACCAGCGAGGCTTCACAAAATGCTTCACGAAGTGCTTCGCTCGGCCAGTTAGATGGACACCAGTCGCTGCCTCCACCACCTCCTCCAACCAGGTACAAGCTCAAAGGCTCTTGGTGCGGGAGAACTTTGGAGACAGCCATTTTCTTAATTAGTACGGGTGTCAGGGATTACGGGGAGAAGGCAGGAGAATGGGGTTCGGAGGGAGAGATAGATCAGCCATGATTGAATGGCGGAGTAGACTCGATGGGCCGAATGGTCTAATTCTGCCCCTATCACTTATGAACATGCCTTCTTGTGTATGGAATTCTGGATTTGCGGGAGTGGGGGTCGTGCAGGGAAATGGTGTGCTTGTGGAAGATGAGCCATCTTGGTGAATGGTCTGGATCAGCCATGACTTGATGGGCCGAATGGCCTAATTCTGCTCCTATCACCTATGACCTTATCCATCGTTCTGTTCCTCTTGTCATCGCCAAGGCTTGTACTGAGGCCGAGGACAGTCACAAAATGCTGGAGTAACTCAGCGGGACAGGCGGCATCTCCGGAGGGAAGGAATGGGTGACATTTCGGGTTGAGACTGCTGCAATCTCCACCCCCATCCTAGTTCTCCGACTAGTTCTACTGTCCTCCTGATTAAATATTACTAGTTGTATGCCACATTGTCACCTTCCCCACAGCTAACAATGAACCATTCTACATTTCCTTATCACCATTGGCTTTGGTTTTTCTGCTGCAAAAACTGAAGGCAGAGGGTGAAGAGGAATCTTACTGCAACTAAGAATCTGCTTTTTAAAAAATCGGCAGGAAGAAGTCGACTGGACTTATGTTCACCAGAATTTAGATGTATGAGAGGGGATCTTAAAGAAACATGGACAATTCTTAAGGGATTGGACAGGCATCAGATGCAGGAAAAATGTTCCCCATGTTGGGAGAGTCCAGATCCAGGGGTCACACAGTTTAAGAATAAGGGGATGGCCATTTAGGACTGAAATGCAGAAAAACGTTTTCACCCAGAGAGTTGTGAATCTGTGGAATTCTCTGCCACAGAAGGTAGTTGAGGCCAGTTCATTGGCTATATTTAAGAGGGAGTTATATGTGGCCCTTGTGGCTAAATGGATCAGGGGGTATGAAAAGAAGGCAGGTATGGGATACTGAATTGGATGATCAGCCATGATAGAAACATAGAAAAATAGGTGCAGGAGTAGGTCATTCAGCCCTTCGAGCCTGCACCGCCATTCAATATTTAACCAGGAGAAGTCTCATTGAGATTAAAAATATCTTTTACAAGTGCATATGATCATGGCTGATCATCCAACTCAGTATCCCATCCCTGTCTTCTCTCCATATCCCCTGATCCCTTTAGCCACAAGGGCCACATTTAACTCCCTCTTAAATATAACCAATGAACTGGCCTCAACTACCTTCTGTGGCAGAGAGTTTCAGATATGATCATATTGAATAGCGGTGCAGGCTCGAAGGGCCGAATGGCCTACTCCTGCACCTATTTTCTACGTTTCTATCTTGTTTTAACTGATCAGGAGTACCTCTCCAAATTTAGTTGTATTTCTAAGAACAATGACAATAAAGGCTTGTTATTATTATTATTATTATTATGATTATTAAACAGGGAACCGCAGATGCTGGTTTAAAAAAAAGGTGTGAAGGTTTGTAAAGTTGGATGGTTCATGTCACACTGACCTGCTGCTTGTCTCTGTCCCCAGGTCAGGAGAAGTGTCCAGGAAACAGAGTCAACTTCGGGAGAACCCCAGTGAGGGGACGGAGGAGACGATGGAGCGTGGTGGGCCGTCCTGTGCCAGCGAACACCCCTCACCCGCGTGTATCCTCGCATGCTCCCGCACACTCACCCTCACCGGCCCATGGGTGCCCAGGGTCACACAGAGTCACTTCTCTTTAGTCACTGTGTCGCTCCAGTTCCTGACCCCCCCCCCCCAAGCAGTGCCGCAGGAGTTTGGCGAGGAGTTCCTCCGAGCACCCCTCTCCCCCACGTATCTGGGGCGACACGATGGCGCAGCGGTAGAGTTGCTGCCTCACAGCGCCAGAGACCCGGGTTCAATCCAGACGGTCTGTACGGAGTTTGTACATTCCACCCGTGACCTGCACGGGTTTTCTCCGAGATATTCGGTTTCCTTCCACACTCCAAAGACGTGCAGGTTTGTAGGTTAATTGGCCTGGTGTAATTGTAAAGTATCCCTAGTGTGTGCGGGATAGTGTTAGTGTGCAGAGATCGATGGCTGGTGGGCCGAAGGGCCTGTTTCCGCGCTGCATCTCTAAACTAAGCTAATACGTCATTCCACAGGGACGGAGACCAGAAACTTTAGCCACAACCCTTGACACTGTCTCACCAAGGCCCCTTGGACTAGACCATGGGCTAGACGACCATGTGGCCACCTTAGACCTCCCTGACCATAGAGATCTTGGCTACGTATATCTCAAGATCCTCTAGTTCCTCATATTCCCAACTCACAAAGATGCCTGGCAAGAGACTATTTAACGATATAACTGCAGAGCACGTCACACCAAGGGACTAATCCTTCTTTCATCTGATGCTGGTCATTGGAACTACTGGGCTGTTTGTAAGAAAATAATTTTGCTGTGCATTTGTAACTATAACAATATAGCAAAATCGAACCATTGAGAACGGGAGCCTAATTGCAAACTTTAGTGACTTTAGCGGGACAGGCAGCATCTCTGGAGCAAGGAATAAGTGATGTTTCTTCAGAAGAAGGGTCTCGACACGAAATGCACCCATTCCTTCTCTCCAGAGATGCTGCCTGTCCTGCTGAGTTACTCCAGCTTTTTGTGTCCATCATCGGTTTAACCCAGCATCTGCAGTTCCTTCCGACACACATACTTTAGTGGGTTTGTTTGACATACTCAGCATTTGGTCATGCCTGAACCATGGAAATCTCTTCCCTTCAGTGTAAGACCATGGATCGCAGTGGATTTAATGACAACCGCTGATCGAATGAGCTGTGTTTATAAATTCAATTATAATTCTTCGTAGGCATGTTAAAAGTACATGTTTAATGTGTATCACTGAGAGAGGGGAGAGAGACAAAAGCAGAGAGGCCACTGAAGGGTAAAAAGAAAAAAGACTGTGTCAGAAGGAACTGCAGATGCTGGTTTAATCCCAAAGTGTTGGAGTGACTCAGCGGGACAGGCAATGTCTCTGGAGAGAAGGAATCGGTGACGTTTGGGGTCGAGACCCGTCCTCAGACCGAGAGTTAGGGGAGAGGGAAACTAGAGGTGTGAAAAGGTACATAACAAATCAGAGCCGGCACCGACGATCAAGGAGAGGTGGAGCCCACAATGGTCCATTGTTGGCTGTGGAAGAGGTGATAACGAAGGGACACTGACAGATTTCTCCAGAGATGCTGCCTGACCCGCGGTGTTACTCCAGTTTATTGTGTCTGTCTTCAAAGAGGCTGTTTGGATTTCGAAGTAGAATTAGTCGGATGTAAGAAGAACTAAAAAAGTGTCTTTTACGGGGAAGGGTAAACTGAACTAAGATTAAAATTAATGAAGGAATGTCGTACGGGTAGAGTAAGAATGAACTTTAATATTGATGTACATATATGTTATAGAAGATTCTATGTTAAGATATGAGCTATTAAATATCACTAAAATATTGATCATGATTTAAAATATGCTTGCAGAATGAAATAAATATTTCAATATAAACCAGGTCATCATTATTTTACATGCCACAAGATGGTACATACATGGTCATGGCATTATTGTATCCTCATAAGGGCCATCACAGTCTACCCCGCCATTCAATCATGGCTCCTAACCTCATTCTCCTGCCTTCTCCCCGCAACCTCTGACACTCATACTAATCAAGAATCCATCTATCTCTGCCTTAAAAATATCCATTCTGTGGCAAAGAATTCCACAGATTCACCACCCTCTGATGAAAGAAATTCCTTCCCATCTCCTTCCTAAAAGAACGTCCTTTAATGCTGAGGTTATGGACTCTGGTCCTAGACTCTGCCACTAGAGGAGAAAAGCTTTGTGTTGCATGCTGTCTAAACACATAAACATATAAATATAAGTGTACGGGTGATCGCTGGTCGGTGCGGACTCAGTGGGCCAAAGAGCCTGTTTCCACACAGTATCTCTACAATCAAGTCAAGTGTTTTATTGTCATGTGTCCCAGACAGAACAATGACATTCTGACTTGCAGCAGCACAACACAATATGGAAACAGTACACTGTGGACAATATAATAAACGAGAAATAAAAGTTGTGTCTGTATACACACACAACTAGGGATAATTTACAGAAGCCAATTAACCTACAAACCGGCACGTATCTAGAGTGTGGGACTCCTCCCCTCTCTCCATCTCCCTCTCCTCAACCCTCTCCCTCTCCCACCCCCTCACTCACCCCCATCCCCCCTCTCTGCTCCCACCCCCAACCGCCCTTTCCTCTCTCCACCCACCCCCTTCCCCACTCTTCCACCACTCCGCCCTACCCTTCCCCACTCTTTCCCCCTTTTCTCCCCTCTACCCCTCCCTCCACTCTCCCCTACCCCTTTCCCCCTCCACACTCTTCCCCCTCTCTCTCCCCTTCCCCCTCTCCCTCCATCCTCCCACCCTCCCCCCCCCCTCTCCTCCTCCACCGTCCCTCCCTCTCCATCTCCCTCTCTCTCCTCGCCCACTCTCCCTCCTCCCCCTTCCACCTACCCACCTCTCCCTCCTCCACCTCTCTCCCTCCCCCACCCCCTACCTCCTCTATCATCTTTGATGGTGACAGCGTGCGAGGCCCCGCCTCCCCAAGCATGCGCGGGCGGCCGCAAGGTGCTCGCGCCGGCTCCAACTGTCAACGTTCCCGCGCGCGGCTCCAGCGTTAGACGCCCGTTAACCTCCCGCCGACCCAACTATCGACGCCCGTTCGCTCACGGCCTCCAGCTGTTGACACTCCAGCCCGCCCGCCTTCGCCCTCTCAATGGTCGGCGCCCATCAACTGCCCGCGCCGCCCCCACCCCCCCAGCTGTGTCCGCCTCGACACTGTCGACGCTCGCTCCCGCCCCGCCCAACTGTCCACGCTCGCTCTATCCCCGCCCAACTGTCGGCGCTCGCTCCCGCCCCGCCCAACTGTCGGCGCTCGCTCCCTCCCCCCCCCCAACTGTCCACGCTCGCTCCCGCCCCGCCCAACTGTCGACGCTCGCTCTATCCCCGCCCAACTGTCGGCGCTCGCTCCCGCCCCGCCCAACTGTCGGCGCTCGCTCCCGCCCCGCCCAACTGTCCACGCTCGCTCCCGCCCCGCCCAACTGTCGGACGCTCGCTCCCGGCCCCGCCCCGCCCAACTGTCGACGCTCGCTCCCGCCCCCCGACCAACTGTCGACGCTCGCTCCCCGCCCCGCCAAACTGTCGACGCTCGCTCCCGCCCCGCCCAACTGTCGACGCTCGCTCCCGCCCGCCCCGACCAACTGTCGACGCTCGCTCCCGCCCCGCCCAACTGTCCACGCTCGCTCCCGCCCAACTGTCCACGCTCGCTCCCGCCCCGCCCAACTGTCGACGCTCGCTCCCGCCCCGCCCAACTGTCGGCGCTCGCTCCCGCCCCGCCCAACTGTCGGCGCTCGCTCCCGCCCCGACCAACTGTCGACGCTCGCGCTCGCCCCCCCCCCGACCAACTGTCGACGCTCGCTCCCGCCCCAATCCCGCAATGGCGGCCGTTGCTTCCCGCCCCGCCCCACCCGCACTGATAACCAAAGATCATAGCTCCTCTCGTATCTTTGCTGACAACGGCCCCTTCTTTTCAAATCCCAAATGCCGAGTCATTTTGCCCGGCTTGGCACTGCACTTAATGGTTTATACCGAGGATAGACACAAAAAACTGGAGTAACTCAGCGGGTCAGGCAGCATCTCTGGAGAAAGGAAGGTGAGGTTCCGTGTCTCTACCCCCCCCCCCCCCTCTCTCTCTCTCTCTCTCTCCCTCTCCCTCCCCCACCCACAAAACTCTCTCATACCCACAGTAAACCTTAAGGGAATGGCGAGAAAAGGAGGGAGAGATGGAGAGGTAAGTGAACACCAGGACATTAAAAACATCATACTTTCTCCTCTCATCCTCTCCCCCCCCCCCCCCCCCCCCCTATCTCTCCCCCCTCCCCCCTTTTTCCCTCCCCCCTCCCCCCCCCCCCCTCTCTCTCCCCCCCCCCCCTCTCTCTCTCTCCCCCCCCCCCTCCCCCCTCTACTGCAACAAGTGATGGCTTCCAATGATTGTCGCCAGAAGCTTGTGTCCTTTTCAGGACGGACGATGACAGCGATGTCAACATTTGAAACATGGAAGATGGACACGAAAGAAGACTAATCTAATCCAACTTTATTCGCACCAAATTATTATCGATTACCCTCTATTTCTAACATTCCACTTAAAGATGTGAAACAATAAATAGACAATAGACAATAGGTGCAGGAGTAGGCCATATGGCTCTTCAAGCTAGCACCGCCATTCAATGTGATCATGGCTGATCATCCACAATCAGTACCCCGTTCCTGCCTTCTCCCCATATCCCCTGACTATCTTCAAGAGCCCTATCTAGCTCTCTCTAGAAAGTTTCCAGAGAATCGGCCTCCACCGCCCTCTGAGACAGGGAATTCCACGTACTCACAACTCTCAACTCTCTGTGTGAAGAAGTGTTTCCTCGTCTCCGTTCTAAATGGCTTACTCCTTATTCATAAACTGTGGCCCCAGGTTCTGGACTCCCCCAACATCGGGAACATGTTTCCTGCCTCTTGCGTGTCCAAACCCTTAATAATCTTATATGTTTCAATAAGATATCCTCTCATCCTTCTAAACTCCAGAGTGTACAAGCCCAGCCGCTCTATTCTCTCAGCATATGACAGTCCCGCCATCCCGGGAATTAACCTGGTGAACCTACACTCCAGTCCCTCACATTTTATCGTTAGAATTTTCCACAAAGACGTTCGATCTATTAACGTTGAGCAGAGTAGACTTACAGAGGAGATGAAGCCAGTAAACTCACTTCATTCCAAAATCTCTCTTGTCTCTCTCAGTCTCTCAGTCTTTCAGTCTCAAAGCCTCTCCCCGTCTCTCTCGCTCAAAGTTTCTCAGGGTCCCAATCTCTCTCGGTCTCCCAGTCTCTCCCAGTCTCACCGTCTCTCTGTCTCAGCCTCTCTCAATCTCCCCGTCTCTCCTCGTCTCTCTGTCTCTTCCTTGCCCCTGGCGTGATCACATGGAGGTGGCGATCAGTGATGATCTTGGGGTCACCGCGGGGGGAGACTTCCCGCCTGGTTCTCTACGGGTTCATGAGTGGAGTCAACGTCTCTAACATCTGAAGATCCACAACTGGTATCCCCCAGTCCACAGACTTTAGAGAACTCCCACAAGCTTCACAACCCTGGACGTCCAAACTTGTCCTGTTCATAAGTGATTGGAGCAGAATTAGGCTATTCAGCCCATCAAGTCTACTCCGCCATTTAATCATGGCTGATCTATCTCTCCCTCCTAACCGCATTTTCCTGCCTTCACCCCATAACCCCTGACACCCGTACTAAAGATAGAGACAGAGAGAGAGAGTTCCCCTTCTCCTAGCCACGAGGCAACGCCATTTCTGCGGTGGTGCAGCGGTAGAGTCGCTGCCTTACAGCGCCAGGGACCGGGTTCAATCCTGACGACAGATGCTGTCTGTGTGGAGTTTGTACGTTCTCCCCGTGACCTGCGCCGGTTTTCTCCGGGTGCTCCGGTCTCCCACACTCCAAAGACGTGCAGGTTTGTAGGTTAATTGTCTTGGTATAGATGTAGATTGTCCCTAGGTTAGTGTTAGTGTGCGGAGATCGCTGGACGGCGCGGACTCGGTGGGCCGAAAGGCCTGTTTCCGCGCGGTATATCTACACCAAACTGAACTAAACGGACAGTGGCTTCACTCCGGATTCGGGAGTGGTACTGAGTGAGTGATGTTCACAGCCTCACTCACACACACAGCCACAACCACTGAGCCAGTCCTTTGTGGTTTCTTTTGTAAACCAGCATCTGCAGTTCCTCGTTTCTACAGTGATGTTTGTTGCTCAATATTAAAATTCTATCAACAATAACCATCATCCAGAATCCATAACCCCCCCACTGATAGTTTGGGTGAAGATACGTTAATATCTTAATACCGTAGATATGAAGTTTCAGTAATTAATATCTATGGGCCAGTATAAATGTAGCTACAGAATGGTCTGTAGTGTTACTGACGCAGTGATAAACTGCAGCTCTGTACGAAAGGACTAACAACAGCATCGACCTTGTGTGTAGTTGTGGTCACCCACATTACAGGAAGGATGTTTAGTTTGGAGATCCAGCGCAGAAACAGGCCCTTCGACCCACCGAGTCTGCACCGACCAGTGATCCCCGCACACTAACACACAGTAGGGACAATTTACAATTTTACCAAGGCAATTAACCTACAAACCTGTGCGTCCTTGGAGTGTGGGAGGAAGCTGTAGATCTCGGAGAAAACCCACGCAGGTCATGGGGAGAACGTGCAAACTCCGTACAGACAGCACCCGTAATCGGGATCAAACCCAGGTCCCTTGAATATTAATGATTTGGACGAGGAGATTGAAGGATGTGTGACAAAGTTTGCAGATGATACAAAAATAGGTGGAGGGGCACGTAGTGTAGAGAAAGCAGGGACTCTGCAGAAGGACAGGTTGGTAGAGTGGGCAGATGGAATATAGTGGAGCAAAGTGTGGAGTCATGCATTTTGGTCGTAGGAATAAAGGCGTAGACTATTTTCTAAGTGGGGAGAGAATCCAGAAATCGGAGGTGCAAAGGGACTTGGGAGTGCTGGTGCAGGAACCCCAAAATGTTAATCTGCAGGTCGAATCTGTAGTAAAGAAAGCAAACTCATGTATTTCAAGAGGGTTTGTATACAAAAACGGGGATGTAATGTTGAGCCTCTATAAGGTACTGGTCAGGCCGCATTTGGAATTTTGTGAACAATTTTGGGCACCATATCTGAGGAAGGATATGGTGGCTCTGGAGAGGGTCCAGAGGAGGTTTACAAGAATGATTCCAGGAATTAGTAGGTTAACCTATGATTAGTGTTTGTCGGCACTGGGCCTGTACTCGCTGGAGTTTACAAGATACAAGATACATTTAATTGCCATTTGGACCCCTTGAGGTCCAAACGAAATGCCGTTTCTGCAGTCATACATTACAAACACGTAGACCCAAGACACAACATAATTTACATAAACATCCATCACATCGCTGTGATGGAAGGCCAAATAAACTTATCTCTCCACTGCACTCTCCCCTCCCCCCCCCCCCCCCCCCCATGTCAGAGTCAAAGTCAAAGCCCCCGGCTGGCGATGGCGATTGTCCCGCGGCCATTAAAGCCACGCCGGGTGGTGCGAGGTCGCACACCGGGTCTTGGTGTTAGAGCCCCCGGTGTGCGCTCACAGAGTCCCGCGGCCATTCCAAGCCGCGCGGGGCAGTGACGTAGGCCCCGCTCTAGGAGCTCTTCGACCCCGCAACTCGGGCGGGGGAAGTCGCCGTTGCGAGAGCCCTGAAAAGCGGTCTCCCTCCAGGGAGCCGCGGGCTCCCGGTGCCGCCGTCCACAGACCTGCCGTTGGAGCCTCCGACTCTCCGGTCGGGCCGCAGCAGCAGCAGCAGCAGCAGCAGCAGCGCTCCTCCACCGCTCCACCCGCGCCGGACTCGGCCCCGCGACGGCGACGGTGAGTCGTAGCACCAGAGTCCCCGGTCTCTTCCTGTTGGAGGCCGCTCCTCGTTGCGGCCCCAACGACAACGGAAACCCGACGAGAAAAGGTCGGGTCTCCCGTGCAGGGAGAGATTTAAAAAAGTTTCCCCCCCCCCTCCCACCCCACCCCCGCCCCCCCCCACACACACACACCCCAACAAAAAAAATAACAAAAACTACATAAAAAACACAGACAGAAAATAATAAAACGCGGACAGACTGCAGAGGCCGCTGCTGACCAGAGTCGCGCCGCCCACCGGAGAATAAGGGGAGACCTCATTAAAATGTACAGAATGGCGAAAGACCCGGATAGAGTGGATGTGGAGAGGATGTTTCCACTGGTGGGAGAGTCTAGGACTAGAGGTCTTAGCCTCAGAATTAGAGGACCCCTTGGACAGGTTGGGTAAGTGGGCAGATGCATGGCAGATGAAGTTTAATGCGGATAAATGTGAGGTTATCCACTGGTAGCAAAAACAGGAAGGCAGATTACTATCTAAATGGCGTCAAGTTGGGAAAAGGGATGTACAACACGATCTGGGGGTCTTTGGACATCAGTTTATGAAAGTAAGCATGCAGGTACAGCAGGCAGTAAAGAAATCGAATGGCATGTTGGCCTTTATAAGAAGAGGAATCGAATATAGTAGCAAAGAGGTCCTTCTGCAGTTGTACAAAGCCCGAGTGAAATCACACCTGGAGTATTGTGGGCAATTTTGGTCCCCTAATTTGAGGAAGGACATTCTTGCTATTGAGGGACTGCAGCGTAGTTTTACAAGGTTAATTCCCGGGATGGCGGGACTGTCTTATGTTGAGAGAATGGAGCAGCAGGGCTTTTACACTCGGAAGTTTAGAAGGATGAGAGGATATCTCATTGAAATGTATAAGATTGTTAAGGGCTTGGACACTCTAGAGGCAAGAAACATGTTCCCAATGTTGGGGGAGTCCAGAACCAGGGGCCACAGTTTAAGAATAAGGAGTAAGCCATTTAGAACGGAGACGAGGAAACACTTTTTCTCACAGAGAGTGGTGAGTCTGTGGAATTCTCTGCCTCAAAGGGTGGTGGAGGCAGGTTCTCTGGATGCTTTCAAGAGAGAGCTAGATAGGGCTCTTAAAAATAGCGGAGTCAGGGGATATGGGGAGAAGGCAGGAACGGGGTACTGATTGGGAATGATCAAATTGATTGGCCGTGCAGGCTCGAAGGGCCAAATGGCTTACTCCTGCACCTATTGTCTATTGTCTATTTCATGTTCCCTCGGGATTGGAGATAATTAGTGATAATAGTGGCACGGTGGTGCAGCGGTAGAGTTGCTACCTCACAGCGCCAGAGACCTGGGTTCGATCCTTACTCAGGATGCTGTCTGTATGGAGTTTGCTCGATGGCCCTGTGACCGCGTAGGTTTTCTCCATGTGCCCCAGTTTGTTTATTTTTTTTTTTTTTCATTTTTATTTATTAGAAGCAGTGTACAAAAATATAAACATCGGCATATGACATAATACAGTTATTGTACAGCTTCGATTTTATTTTTTAGCTAAAGTTAAGAGAAACGTTTCTAAAGACGTTCAGGGTTGTAGGTTAATTGACTTCTGTAAATTACCCTGGCGTGTAGGATAGAATTAGTGTACGAGTTGGTTGATGGTTGGTGTGAACTCGGAGGGCCTGTTTCCACGCTGTATCTCTAAATTAAAGTAAATTAAACTAGTGTACGGGACGTTCGCTGGTCAACATGGACCCGGTGGGCCAAAGGATCTGTTTCCATGCTGTATCTCTAAATTAAACTAAACTAAACTAATGTACGGGACGATCGCTGGTCAGCAGGGACTCAGTGGGCCAAAGGGCCTGGTTCCATGCAGTATATCTAAACGAAACTAAACAAAACTAAAATAACTATTCCACTCCAGTTCTGCTGATATCGAAGTGGCTCGAGGCTGACGTGAGACTTGAAGCACATGATTTCTGTTTTCCAGTTCAACAAACCTGCATGTTAGTTCCTGTTGTGCGATGTATCACTGATGGGGACGAGTCAAGTATAGAAGTGAGCTCGACCGATTGACCAAATGGTGCCAGCACAATAACCTGGCTCTCAACACCAGCAAAACCAAGGAACTGATTGTGGACTTTGGAAGCGGTAGGATAGGGACACACAATCCCGTTTATATTAATGGGATGATGGTGGAAAGGGTCAAGAACTTCAAATTCCTGCGCGTGCATATCTCCAAAGACCTTTCCTGGTCCCAGCACATTGATGCAATTATAAAGAAAGCACATCAATGTGCTTCCTGAGAAGATTATGGAGTCGGTATGTCAAAGAGGACTCTTTCGAACTTCTATAGGTGCACAGAGAGCACACTGACTGGTTGCATCGTGGCTTGGTTCGGCAACTTGAGCGTCCCGGAGCGGAAAAGAAAGCAGAAAGTTGTGACCTCTGCCCATCATCATCGGCACTGACCTTCCCACCATTGAAGGGATCTATCACAGTCGCTGCCTCAAAATGGTTGCCAACATCATCAAGGACCCACACCATCCTGGCCACACACTCATCTCTCCGCTGCCATCAGGTACAAGGTACAGGAGCCTCAAATCTGGTACATCCAGGTTCAGGAACAGCTTCTTCTCCATAGCCATCAGACTATTAAACTAGCCATCAAACAAACTCTGAACTATAACAGCCTATTGCGCTTTATCTATTTATTTATGTGTGTATATATACGGTCTATGCTATATAGACACACTGAACTGTTCTGTATTTATGTCTACTATATTCTGTTGTGCTGCAGCAAGCAAGAATTTCATCGTCCTATCTGGGACACATGGCCATAAACCATGACCTTGACTTGACTTACCTATTGGAGTGTTGTTTGTAGAGCATCACCATTTCCTTTATCGCTTGATGCATTAGTTAGATTAACGTTCTCGCCCACTTCTGCTTTGCTAGCAAGACCTGAACGAATCTCCAACCATTCCACAGCAGAGCAGTCTTGCTCGAGAGATATCGTCCCATCACACTATGTGCCGCTTCTCGATCATTCTAGAAGCATCTAGAAGCTGCACTCCCACCCCACCGCAGAAGTAACGAGAAGACGTCGTCGTCGGAAGCTTCTGGAAGCTGAAAGCACCCGTCGCCTCTTTCGTTGGAGTGTGTCCCATCCATAAAGCTTCAAGTTGTTATCACTGAGGTAACTCGCTCAATAAGTGACAATGTTTTGTTCGACCGGTGATGTTGAAGTTCTTGATCTGACCACAGTTAAAAACTAAATTCCAGCATAAACCCAGAGCACTAACATGGGCAGAAGCTGCACAGTGAACGGTAGGGCTCTGGGGAGGGTGTCGAGCAGGGGGGACTGGTAGTACAGGTAGACACAAAATGCTGGAGTAACTCAGCGGGACAGACAGCATCTCGAGAGACGGATGGGTGACGTTTCAGGTCGAGACCAGTCTTTAAACTGTTTGACAGGCGTGCTACTGGTACATAGTTCCTTGAAAGTGGCGTCACAATAGATAGGGTGGTCAAAAAGCCTTTTGGTTCAATGGCCTTTGTCCATCAGGGCATTGAGCATGGAAGTTGGGAGGTTGTGTTGCAGTTGTACAAGACATTGGTGAGGCCGCATTTAGAATGCTGTGTTCAGTTCTGGTCACCGTGTTACAGGAAAGATGTTGTCAAGCTGGAAATGGTGCAGAGAAGATTTACAAGGATGTTGCCAGGACTAGAGGGTGTGAGCTATAGGGAGAGGTTGAGCAGGCTGGGACTCTATTCCTTGGAGCGCAGGAGGATGAGGGGTGATCTTATAGAGGTGTATGAGGAAATCATGAGAGGAATAAATTGGGTAGACGCACAGAGTGTCTTGCCCAGAGTAGGTGAATCGAGGACCAGAGGACATGGGTTTAAGGTGAGGGGGGGAAAGATTTAATAGGAACCTGAGGGGTTAACTTTTTCATGCAACGGGTTGTGTCTGTATGGAACAAGCTGCCAGAGGAGGAAGTTGAGACAGGGACTATCTTAACGTAACATTGAAGGAACATTTAGACAGGTACATGGATAGGACAGGTTTGGAGGGATATGGACCAAGCGCAGGCAAGTGGGACTAGTGTAGATGGGGCACATTGATCGGTATGGGCGTTGGGCCGAAGGGCCTATTTCCACGCTGTATCACTCTATGACATGGTGAAAACACACAGCAGGTCAGGCAGACTCCATGGAGAGAGAAACAGAGATCATGCTTCAGTGTCTGAAGATGGGTCTCGACCAGAAACATCACCCATTTCTTTTCTCCAGAGATGCTGCCTGTCCCGCTGAGTTACCCAGCATTTTGTGCCTATCATTGGTGTAAACCAGCATCTACAGTTCCTTCCTACACACTTCAAGTTTCAGGGCCAGCTTCTGAGCTGGGGAGTGGCGGAAACTAAGTTAGTAGCCAAGAAATCGGGCAGAGGTGTGAGAGGAATGAAGGGAATATCTTTGATGGGGGTGAGACTGACAAGTAAATGTTTTGGTTGGAATGATTGGGATCAGTCTGAAGAAGGGTCCCGACCCGAAACGTCACCTATCCACGTTCTCCAGAGATGCTGCCTGACCTGATGAGCTACTCCAGCACTTTGTGTCTATGTTTGGTATAAACCAGTATTTTCAGTTCCTTGTTTAAGAAAGAACTGCAGATGCAGGAAAAATCGAAGGTAGTCAAAATTGCCGGAGTAATTCAGCGGTGAGGCAGCATCTCTGGAGAGAAGGAATGGGTGACGTTTCGGGTCGAGACACTTCTTCAGACTGATGTTGGGGGTTTCTACATCCAGTAAACTTGCTTTGTTAACTGTTGCCGACCTGGGCCATTCTTATTTCCCACATAATGACGGAATGCAGTGACACAATCCAGTTTTGCAGGAAAAATAGAACTGGAAACATAGATACTGTAATATAGTTTGGTTTAGATAGACACAAAGTGCTGGAGTAACTCAGCAGGTCACTTTAGTCTATTAAAATAGGATCAGAATATGCTTCTTTGTGTTTAACTATACAGTATATCTGTCCAAATGTCTTGTGAAAGTCATAATTATATCAAGAACTTCAGTCCACCCCAAAAATGTACAGGTGTGTAGGTTAAAATGGCTTGGTATCATTGTAAATTGTCCCGAGTATGTAGGATAGCGTTCGTGTGCAGGTGGGATTGCCAACTGTCCCGTATTAGCCGGGACATCCCGTATATTGGGCTAAATTGGTTTGTCCCGTACGGGACCGCCCCTGTCCCGTATTTGACTGCTACTACTCGGGTCGAGGGGACTGTCGGGCCGGAGCGCTGTGTCCGGCCCCGCCTCACCCGTCCCGACGTAGTGCAGCCCATGGAGTGCAGCAGCAGCAGCAGCAGCGCCTCCACCGTGTCCTTGTCGCTCGGCAGCCCGGCCAGCTGTCCGACCTTCGGACCTTCGCTTACCGCCGACAACACCACCCCTCCTTCTCATGGCCGATCATCGGTTCATGAGTTGGATGGGGTACTGGACTTTGCTCGCAACGTCGCGTGGCTCGGGCCAAAGCTCCTCAGCTGACCTGCCGGCTGGGCTTTGTATGCAGTCCAGCACCCGGGCCAACTCATTCACACAGCCACGGCCGAGTCAGTCAACGAATTGCCGTCGGGAATTTGTCCCGTATTTTGATCTTTTGTCCCTTATTTGGAAGTGAGAAAGTTGGCAACCCTATGTGCAGAGTTAGTATAGCTAGATGGCATGGACTTTGTGGGCTGAAGGGTGTATTTCCATGGTGTATCTCAAAATTAAACTAATCTAAGCTGCCTCTAGCAGCTCACTCCAGATACAGATTACCCTCTGAGAGAAAAAATTGCCCCTGAGGCCACTCTAAGAGTGCTGTGTGTATTTGTGGTCACCCAGCTACGGGAAAAATGTCATTGTTGGAAAGGGTGCAAGCGAGATTCAACAGGGTGTTACTGCACCTGGACTTGCGGGCTTGAGATACAGGGAGAGGTTGGATAGGATGGGACTTTGTTCATTAGAGCGTAGGGTGATGTGGTGACCTTATTGAGGTGTACAAGATCATGAGGGGTATGAATAAATTGAACGGTAACATTCTTTTTCCCCGGGTATAGGATTCTAAAACTAGAGTGTGTCGGGTTAAGGTGAGGGGAGTGATCCAATAGGGACTTCAAGGCAACTTTTTCACTCAGAGGGAAGTCCATATTTTTGAGGACTTTCGGCCCACCGAGCCGGCGCCGACCAGCGATCCCCGTACATTAACACTATCCTACACACACTGGGAACATTTTATAATTGTACCAAGCCAGTGGGTGAGGGAAGGGAGAGGAAGGCAGGACTATGTCTTGATTAGTGTGGGTGTCAGAGGTTATGGGGAGAAGGCAGGAGAATGGGGTGAGGAGGGAGAGATAGATCAACCATGATTGAATGGTGGAGTAGACTTGATGGGCCGAATGGCCTAATTCTGCTCCTATCACGTTTACATTCTTATAATCTTAAAAAGTGTTTGTAGAAGTTACTAGCTGATAAACTGAGTTATTCAACAGTTTGAAGAAGGGTTCCGACTCAAAACGTCACCTATTCCTTTCTGCAAAGATGCTGCCTCACCTGCTGAGTTCCTCCAGCATTTTTGTCTACCTTCGATTTTTCCAGCATCTGCTGTTCTTTCTTAAACATAGTTAGGGCATCTCAGTTAGCATGGCCAAGTTGGGCCGAGGGTCCTGTTTCTGTGCTTTATGGCCAATGAGCCTACAAACCCGCACTGACATCCTCTCCACATCCACTCTATCCAAGCATTTCACTATTCTGTACCTTTCAATGAGGTCCCCCCTCATTCATCTAAACCCCAGCGGGTACAGGCCCAGTGCCGTCAAACACTCATCATAGGTTAACCTACTCATTGCTGGGATCATTCTTGTAAACCTCTCCATAGCCAGCATATCCTTCCTCAGATATGGTGCCCGAAATTGCTCACAATACTTCAAACACCGCCTTGCCAGCACCTTATAGAGCCTCAGCATTACATCCCTGTGTGTGTCAGTTTGCACTGCAAGCTTTGGGTGAAAGCACCACATATGATTCTGATAGAGATTCACTGATACTGAACGTTCATTAACATAGCGCCAGTCAAGACATTAGAAGGACGAGAATGGACCGCTTGAAACTTACCGAATAGTGAAAGGCCTGGATATATGAGATGAGGATGAATTTCTTTAGTCAGACGGTGGTGAATATGTGGAATTCTTTGCCACAGAAGGCTGTGGAGGCCAAGACATTGGGTATTTTTAAAGTGGAGATTGATAGGTTGTTGATTAGTACGAGTGTCAAAGGTTATGGGGAGAAGGTCGGGATTGAACCCGGGTCTGTGGCGCTGTGAGGTGGTGACTCTACCCGCTGTGCCACCGTGCCGTGCAGTCACACGGGAGAGCCACCACAGTGTAGCCGGGCCACATTGAAGGCCGTATCCACGCCGCCCCCCCCTCCCCGTCACCTTTGCCGTGTCGGCGCTGGGCATCGCCGTGGGATGGGATTTGCTGAAATTCTTCTCAACCACCAGCAGGTCCGCGGTGATCCAGAGCCAGAGCCGCCGGGGAGGATGCGGAGGGAGAGTGGATGCCTGCTTCACGGTGAGTCAGCTGCTTCCCCACCCACCCCTCAATGCACGGTACCATCCACATATCCCTGCCCCATCGAAAAATAGTCCCGGAGAAACAGTCCTCCAGGTTTCCCAAAGCCCGTTATCACCACCCACCCCACCCACACCCCCACCACAACCCACACTCACACCCACACAACCCCATCCACACCCACACTTCCACCCACACCTCCACCCCCACTCCCCCACAGCCATCCCCACACCCCCACAGCCATCCCCACACCCACAACCACATCCCTATCCCCACAATCACACCAACACCCCAACAGTTTAGGACTGAGATGAGGAGAAACATTTTCACCCAGAGAGTTGTGAATCTGTGGAATTCTCTGCCACAGAAGGCAGTGGAGGCCGATTCACTGGATGTTTTCAAGGGAGACTAACGAAATCAAGGAATATGCAGGAAAAAGCACGAACGGGGTACTGATTTTAGCCATGATGATATTGATGGCGATGCTGGCTCGAAGGGCCGAATGGCCTACTGCTGCACCTAATTTCTATGTTTCTATGCGTTGCAACATTCTGATGAATTTCATTGAATAACTTACACAATACACTAATCTAATTTGAGCATTGTTTCCTCTATAATATTTTCTCATGTGATAAGAATCATTCTGCAAAGACAAGACGTGATGGATAGGTGAGCGTGAGACTGGTCAGCTCATTTTGCTCAGTGTCTTATTCACACGATAATCTTGCAACAAGCGCTGTGTGGAGTTCCTCCTTTGATGCAATCTTTGAAGTGTTGTAAGATGTAAACATGGTGACAGTTGCGAAATAGCCTCTGTGCGAAAATACAATAAAGCCTCGTTTTAACGCACCTCTATAGGACGGATAGGTAGGAACTTAGCTTAGAAGGAACGCTGGAGTTTCAAAGGGTGAGGGGGACCTCATTGAAACGTACACAATAGTTAAAGGCTTGGACACTGTCCTACACACACTGGGGACAATTTACAAATACACCAAGCCAATTAACCCTCAAACCTGTACGTCTTTGGAGTGTGGGAGGAAACCGGAGCACCCGGAGAAAACCCACGCAGGTCACGGGGAGAACGTACAAGCTCTGTACAGGCAGCACCCATAGTCAGCATCAAACCCGGTTCTCTGGCGCTGTGAGGCAGCAACTCTACCGCAGAACCATTGGGCCGCCCTTGGGTATCTTCTATTGTTACATTTTATATAAAAAAACTTTAAATCTATCGTTTGTGAACTGTTCAGGTTGGATCTAAACTATCAATTTATTTTTCCAGCTATTTTCTATTTGATCATTTGGATTGAACACATTCTTCAATCTGGTGAGTTGAATGATTGTCCCAACATCTGTGCTCACCTTCCTCGATACCAAACTATGATGAACATTCAGGGATTGAATTAAATCATTTTAATTAACACAACAGTCCTTGAATTCTGATTCTGAATCTGATAAGGAGTAAGCCATTTAAAGCGGAGATGAGGAAACACTTTTTCTCACAGAGAGTTGTGAGTCTGTGGAATTCTTTGCCTCAGAGGGTGGTGGAGGCAGGTTCTCTGGATACTTTCAAGAGAGAGCTAGATAGGGCTCTTAAAGATAGCGGAGTCAGGGGAAATGGGGAGAAGGCAGGAACGGGGTACTGATTGGGGATGATCAGCCTTGATCACATTGAATGGCGGTGCCGGCTCAAAGGGCCGAATGGCCTACTCCTGCACCTATTGTCTATTGTCCTTCCTCACAAATACAGTAACCCCTCATTGTAACGGCCTTCTTTATAATGGGTTTTGGTTACAGCAGACTGATCTACCGGCTACCTACACTGCCCCAGTTCGTGCTGCCGCCGCTGGCCCTCACTAGACTTTGCTATCTTTAAGAGCCCTATCTAACTCTTTCTTGAAAGCATCCAGAGAACTGGCCTCCACTGCCTTCTGAGGCAGAGAATTCCACAGATTCTCTAGGTGAAAAAGTTTTTCCTCATCTCTGTTTTAAATGGCCAACCCCTTTTTCTTAAACTGTGGCCCCTGGTTCTGATTAGCCTTTACTGGCTTTACCTTGCACTAAACGTTATTCCCTTATCATGTATCTATACACTGTAAATGACTGGATTGTAATCATGTATTGTCTTTCCGCTGACTGGTAAGCACGCAACTAAAACTTTTCACTGTACCTCGGTACACGTGACAATAAACTAAACTAAACTTGACTGAACTGAGAAGTATCTCGACCCTAAATGACACATCCATCTTCTCCAGTAATGCTGCCTGACCCACTGAGTTGCCCCAGCATATTGTGTCATTTAGTGCATTAACCAGCAATGGCAGTTGTTTGTTGCTACTACTTATAGTAATCTGAAGAAGGGTCTCGACCCGAAACGTCACCCATTCCTTCTCTCCAGAGATGCTGCCTGTCCCACTGAGTTACTCCAGCTTTTTTTGTCTGTCTTCGGTTTAAACTAGCGCCTGCAGTTCCTTCCTACACTCTGTAATCCCTTACTCTGTTATAGCGGACAAGCGGCAATAGCGGACAATTAAACATGGTTCATTATAACAAGGGTTTACTGTACATTAGATAAATTGATGAAAAACACATCTCAATTATCTTCACGTCATACCTGAGCCATCTCGGCATGGACTTTACCATCGTGGAGCTGCCTGCGGCCTTCGCCGAGGATCACCTGAAGAGGTGCCCCGACCGCTGGGCCTGTGGACGTGGCATCGCGAAGCCGCCGTCTCCGGTGGGATACGGCCGATTCGGGAATTCCGGGCTGCGGGGTGTTCCCGATCCGTCCCAACGTGGGAGTTTCTATCGTCCCGGCGAGAGGGCCTGTACATTGGGCCGTGCGTAGTGGTGACTGCGGAGGGTTCAGGGCCCCGACCACGGGTCCACAGAATAAGGAAGACTGACTGACTGAATGTTTGTGCCTTCCATCACAGCAGGAAGTGCTGGTCTCACTGTGGTGGATGTTCTGTGTGTTATGTTTAATTTTGGTTGTGTAGTGTGTTCTTTCTTTCTTGCTGGGAGAGGACCTGCTCATCCACCCAGCTTGCCCTTGAGTAAAACTACACAATGCAGATGGCACCCCACAACCTCGATTGCTGTGAAAACTACTTAATGTAATGTAGACACAAAATGCTGGAGAAACTCAGCGGGTGAGGCAGCATCTGTGGAGCGAAGGAATAGGTGACGTTTCGGGTCGAGACCCTTCTTCAGACTGATTTGGTGGGGGGGCAGGAAGAAGAAAGGAGGAGGCAGAGACAGTGGGCTGTGGGAGAGCTGGGAAGGGGAGGGGAAGGAGGGAGAAAGCAAGGACTACCTGAAATTGGAGGTCAATGTAATGTAATGACTCTGTGATTCTAACTGAACTGAAGGGAATGTCTGTCGCTTCTGCTTTACAGAGGAGTTACAGATCAGGGGAGTACTGGGGTCTACAGTCACTCTCCCCTGCATGTACAGCAGTAGTGTATTGTACACAACCTGCTAGGGTCGAGGGAAATGCTCTTTGTCGCGCTGCTGTAACGAGCTTTTCCAATTTGAGGCGACAAGCACGATCCCTCCTGAATTTAGCTCCAAGTATGAACTGCGTGGAGATTTACAGAAGGGCAATGTGTCCCTGACCATAAAGGATCTGGAGAAGAAGGATGAGGGAGTATACTGTTGCCGCATCATGGTATCTGGCCATTAACACTATCCTAAACATGAAGGATAATTTACAATTTTACTGAAGCCAAATAACCCACAAATCAGCACGTCTTTGGAGCGTGGGAGGAAACTTCAGCAGCCGGAGAAAACCTACGCAGGTCACAGAGAGAACGTGCAAACTCTACAGACAGCACATGTAGTCAGGATGGAATCTGGGTCTCTGGCGCTGTGAGGCAGCAACTCTACTGCAGCGCCACCATGCCGCCCTCGATCCTGATATCCAAGGGGAGGTTGGTCTCACATCGGAATTTCAAACTTGAGGGCAAGTACGGTGGCACAGCTGGTTCCGACCACTGGCAGTCACGACCACCATGCCACTGTACCCCCTGTAACTATGCCACTGTGTTACTGTGCCCCCTGTCACTATGCCACCCCAACCACTGTGCCACCCCAACCACTGTCACTGTGCCACCCCTACCACTGTGCCACCCCTACCACTGCCACCCTCATCACTCTGTCTGTGCCCTGGGGAATGATCCCATCCCCAGTCTAAATCCAAAATGCTTTCTTTGTTCTCCAGATGAAACGACTGTCAGCTATGGAACCATTAATGCCACCACAGGAACCATTAATGCCACCACAGGAACCATTAATGCCACCACAGAAACCATTAATGCCACCACAGAAACCATTAATGCCACCACAGAACAATCTACCAAAGCTCCAGATCAGGTGAGAACATGGCCACGATTCTCCCACCACCTCTCCAGCTCCCATCCTTCCCTCCCACAGCCCCGGCATCTGTCCCCACCGTTAGAGTGGAGGCTGTGCATGGAATCCTGTTGCAGTTGGCCTCAACATTTGATCTCCCTCCCGTCAGTACTCACTCCTCACGGTCTCAAGGCTCACTCCGCCGATAAGCATAGAAACATAGACAATAGGTACGGGAGTAGGCCATTCGGCCCTTCGAGCCAGCACTGCCATTCAATATGATCATTGCTGATCATCCAGAATCAGGACCCAGTTCCTGCTTTTTCACCCTTATCCCCTGATTCAGTTAGCTCTAAGAGCTAACTCCAACTCTCCTGAATACATACACATGCTTCTTGTTATACCAACTGACCAATTCACTGATTCTCAGTTCAATTGAGCAGCAGCCAAGAAATTGCATTTGCTGGAATTTGGAGAAAAAAAACAAAGTGCTGGAGGAACTCAGCGGGTCAGGCAGCATCTGTGGTGGGAATGGACAGGTGACGTTTCGGGCCAGGACGCTTCTTCAGACTAAAGCATCTTCTCTGCTCCCAGTCTGAAGAAGGGTCCAAGCCTGAAACGTCATCTATCCATTCCTTCCACAGATGCTGTCTGACCTACTGAGTACTTCCAGCACATTGTGCTTTGAGCATCTGATTCTCTGCCCAGAATATCAAGAGCTTCCCCAACTTTGTGCATCCACCCTCATCTTCCTTTTAGTTTAGTTTAGTTTAGTTCAGAGATGCAGCCTGGAAACTGGCCCTTCGGCCCAGCGAGTCCGTGCCGACCATCGATCACTCGTTCACACACAAGTTCTATGTTCTCCCACTTTCTCATCCACTTCCTACACACTGGGGGCCAATTAACCTACAAAACCGCACGTCTTTGGAGCGTGGGAGGAAACTGGAGCACCCGGGGAAAACCCACGTGATCACAGGGTGAACTTACAAACTCCATACAGACAGCACCCGATGTCAGGATCGAACCCAGAATATCTGTCACTGAGGCAGTAAATTTAACACTGCGCCACCATGACGCCTTTCACCAACAACAGAATTCATGTCATAGGAGCAGAATTAGGCCATTCGGCCCATCAAGTCTACTCCGTCATTCAATCATGGCCGATCTATCCCACCTAACCCTATTTTCCTGCCTTCTCCCCATAACCCCTGACACTCATACTAATCAAGAATATATCTATCTCTGCTGTAAAAATATCTACTGACTTGGCCTCCACAGCCTTCTGCGGCAAATAATTCCACAGATTCACCACCCTCTGACTAAAGTAATTCTTCCTCTCCTTTCTAAAGGTACACCCTTTTATTCTGAATCGACAGTTTTGGAAGTGGCAATGTAGGTAGGAGGATATGATGAACTGCAGATAGACACAAAATGCTGGAGTAACTCAACGGGACAGGCAGCATCTCTGATGAGGAACGAGTGACGTTTCGGGTTGAGACCCTTCTTCAGACATCTCGACCCGAAACGTCACCCGTTCCTTCTCTCCAGATATGCTGCCTGTCCCGTTGAGTTATTCCAGCTTTTTGTGTCTATCTTCGGTTTAATCCAACATCTGCAGTTCCTTCCAACACATTTCGTCTGAACTGCTGATACTGGTTTAGAAAATAACCTCACAAAGTACTGGAAGGTAGACAAAATTGCTGGAGAAACTCAGCGAGTGAGGCAGCATCTACGGAGCGAAGGAAATAGGCGACGTTTCAGGTCGAGACCCTTCTTCAGTCTCACAAAGTACTGGAGTAATTTGGTGTGGTTTGTGCTGCATCGTAAACTTGAACCAAATGTTTATCGTCCCTTACCGTTAGCTGCCCGTTGTGCGATGACATGATGAGCCAGGAGCAACACTGCAAAGATTACAAGAAGCACGGATCTCATCTTCGCTTCCCAATCAGTATCAAATAATGTGTGTGATGGCAGACTTTGCTCTATTTGTACTGTGAGGTGGTGCCTAGAGTTGGCGAGCATGATAGTGCACGCGTGTGGTTGGTTTGTTCCATGAAGCGCCCGCCTGTCTGACTATTTCTCACTGGTACAGGAACACCGAGTAGATGCCAGCATCTTTGACCTAGCTGACATGAAGTGGTCAGCAATAAATATGTGTCCTTGTTCCCCATTGGCCCGTCACACCGACTACCACACACACACACACACATGGAGGCATGAATAAACACACACATGGAGGCTTAATCGGTTCAGTGTGGAACGTGAGAAGATTTACTGGATTCACATCGGACGGAACCGAAGAGAAGCGATGGGCAAAGGCTGCCGTGCAGCATCCATTCACATTTGACTTTGCCAAGAATATAAAGGAGGATAGTAAAAGCTTCTTTAAGTATGTGAAGAGGAAACACGTAGTTAAGACCAAAGTTGGACCCTTGAAGACTGAAAAAGGGTGTGCTTATTATGGGGAACAAGGAAATGGCAGATGAGTTGAACATGGACTTTGGATCCGTCTTCACTAAGGAGGACACAAACAATCTTCCTGATGTACTATTAGCCAGAGGATCTGGGGTGGCGGAGAGACTGAAGGAAATCTACATTAGGCAGGAAATGGTGTTAGGTAGACTGATGGGACTGAAGGCTGATAAATCCCCAGGGTCTGGTGGTCTGCATCCCAGGGTACATCAGGAGTGGCTCTAGAAATCGTGGCTGCATTGGAGTTGATTTTCCAATGTTCTACTGATTCACGACCAGTCAATGTGGATTGGAAGGTAGTTAATATTATCCTACTTTTTAAGAAAGATGTGAGAGAGCAAACAGGGAATTATAGACCAGTTTGCCTGACATCGGTGGTGGGGAAGATGCTGCAGTCAATTGGAAAAGATGAAATAGTGGCACATTTGGATAGCAGAATCGGTCTGAGTCAGCATGGATTTACAAAGGGAAAATCATGCTTGACTAATCTTCTAGAATGTTTTGAAGATGTGACAAGGAAAATGGGCGAGGGGGAGCCAGTGGATGTAGTGTACCTGAATTTACAGAAAGCATTTCATAAGGGTCCACATAGGAGATTAGTGGGCAAAATTTTGGTTCAGGAAACAAAGAGTAGGGAGTTACGGGTCTCTTTCAGAATGGCATGCAGTGACTAGTGGGGTACCGCAAGGCTCGGTGCTGGGACCGCAGCTATTTACAATATGCATCAATGATTTAGATGAAGGGATTCAAAGCAACATTAGCAATTTTGCTGATAACACAAAACTGGGTGACAGTGTGAACTATGAGGAGGATGCTATGAGAATGCAGGGTGACTTGGACAGGTTGGGTGAGTGGGCAGGTGCATGGTAGATGTAGTTTCATGTGGATACATGTGAGGTTATCCACTTTGGTAGCAAAAACAGGAAGGCAGATTATTATATAAATGGTGTCAAGTTGGGGAAAGGAGGAAGTATAACGGGATCTGGGGGATCCTTGTTCATCAGTCAATGAAAGTAAGCATGCAGGTACAGCAGGAAGGGTCTCGACCCAAAACGTTGCCAATTTCCTTCTCTCCGTAGATGCTGCCTCACCCGCAGAGTTTCTCCAGCATTTTTGTTTACCTTCGATTATCCAGCATCTGCTGTTCTTTCTTAAACATGCATGTACATCAGGCAGTGAAGATAGCAAATGGCATGTTGGCCTTCATATCAAGAGGAGTTGAGTATAGGAGCAAAGAGGTCCTTCTGCAGTTGTACAGTGCCCTAGTGAGACCACACTTCCCCGTCTACTGATACTCACCTCCGCCTAGCAGAGCTGGTCCTTATCCTTAATAACTTTTCATTTGACTCCTCACATTTCCTCCAAATACAAGGCGTAGCTATGGGCATGCGCATGGGCCCTAGCTATGCCTGTCTCTTTGTTGGGTATGTCAAACAATCCTTGTTCAAGGCGTTCCGTGGCCCTATCCCCAAACTCTACCTCCTCTACATCGACGACTGCATTGGTGCCACCTCCTGCACCCACACACTACTCATTGACTGCATCCATTTCACCACTAACTTCCATCCGGCACTCAAATACACCCGGACCATTTCCGACATATCCCTACCATTTCTAGACCTCACTATCTCCATCGCAGGTGATAGACTTCTGACCGACATCTACTATAAACCCACTGACTCCCATGGCTATCTGGCCTACACCTCTTCCCACCCTGCTTCCTGTAAGGACTCCATCCCAACTCCCAACTCCCACGTCTACGTCACATCTGCACCCAGGATGAGGTTTTCCAACCAAGGGCATCGGAGATCTCCTCTTTCTTCAGGGAACGGGGGTTCTGTGGCAAAGAAGTTCATAGGCCAATCGGCCCATCAAGTCTACTCCACCATTCAATCATGGCTGGTCTAAAACATTCACCAAGATCATGGCTCATATTCCACGATCTATCTCTCCCTCCTAACCCCATTCTCCTGCCTTCTCCCCATAACCTGAGACAGTTCTGTCTGAAGAAGGGTCTCGACCCGAAACGTCGCCTACTCCTTATCTCCATAGATGCTGCCTCACCCGCTGAGTTTCTCCAGCATTTTTGTCTACCTTCGATTTTTCCAGCATCTGCAGTTCTTTCCTAAACATGGACAAACCAGGATAGCTTTAGTTTAGTTTATTGTCACGTGTACCGAGGTACAGTGAAAAGCCTTTTTGTTGCGTGCTATCCAGTTAGCGAATAGGCTGTACATGATTACAATCAAGCCGTCCACAGATACATGATAAAGGGAATAACGTTTAGTGCAAGTGATGTCTAATAAAATATATACTGTGGATCTCCAAACAGGTAGATGGTAGGTCAAGACCATTTTCATCTTTCTCAGTAAACGCTAGGTTTCTGGGATGGGTTATGGAGCAGTGGGACTTGCTAGTACATGTAGATACAATGCAATAATACTTTATTAGCCAAATATGTTTTGCAACATATGCGGAATTTCATTTGCAATACAGTCATACCAATAAAAAGCAACACAACACACAAAATACATTTCACTATAAACATCCACCACATTGACCCCTCCACATTCCTCACTGTGATGGAAGGTTCAATCTTTTCCCTTCTTTGTTCTCCGGCGGTCCGGGGGCCTCGAGCCTTCCGTTGACGGGACGATCTTGACTCCCTCAACCGATCGGAACCCAGGTCGGGACTTCCCTGGAAGTGGTGTCAGAGGTACTGTGGATAGAGTGGCGTACAAAGCTTTTGCCATGCAGGCCTTCGTCAGTCAGGATGTTGAGTATAGAAGTTGATTACTAGATGGCACGGTGGCACAGCGGTAGAGACTCAGGTTCCATCCTGACTACGGGGGCATGGTCACCATTGACCACATAGACACAAGGAAGTGCAGATGCTGGAATCTTGTTAGAACACAAACCGCTGGAGTAATGCGTTGTTGTGTGTGTGTGTGTGTGTGTGTGTGTGTGTGGTAGAACCTTGAACGCTCTTTTCATGGACTGCACACAATATTAAAGAGCACAGCTTTAAATCAACGCTCTCCAAACACCATCCATGTGTGGAGTATGTGTGCACAAATGTTTATCGTCCCTTACCATAGTTATATTGCTGTGCGATGACATGATCAGCCGGGAGCAACACTGCAAAGATTACAAGATGCACGGATCTCATCTTCGCTTCCCAATCGGGATCAAATAATGCGCGGAGATATTGTGTCTGATGGTAGACTTTGCTCCATATCTATTGTGGAGCGGTGCCTAGAGTTGGCGAGCATGGTGGTGCACGCGCGTGGTTGATTTGTTCCATGAAGCGCCCGCCAGTCTGACTATTCCTCACTGGCTCAGGAACATTGAGCAGATGCCAGCGTGTTTTACCTAGCTGACATGAAGTAGTCAGCAATAAATATGTGTCCTTGTTCCCCATTTCAAGATTGGCCCGTTACACCAACTCCAGCCCGAACCTCAAACTTCCAGACACGACTCCTTCCGCACAGCATTCGTGTCCACGTGATTCTTGCAACGTGTCCCGGCGCAATGAATTAGATCTTCAACAAGAATATTAGAACTGTTCTCAATTCATACAGCAGTACATACAACACAGCGCACCTCCCGTTGCATTGTATTTGCAAAGGACTTTAGGCCAAGGATGTGCATTCTTTAGCAGTGCTTCTCCCCTTGTGTTTATCGTACATGCGTTTCCAATCGTCAGATGTATTGCCAGTGTGTTTCACACTGAATAACATACACAGAGAGCCACAAAGTGTACAGAATGTGGCCGATTGGCTCCCAATTCCAAGGCCATGATAACTTTCCTTCTGCTGTGGTCCTGTTTACTAGCACTTGATCCACAGGGCTATGTGTTGGCACTTCCAGTGGTCGGATGAAGGGGAGTGAGAATGTCTGCCTCCACTACCCCTCATTCTCTGTTTTCCAGTTACCAATATTTCACACTTTCATACCCCCCCCCCCCCCCCCCCAACCTTTGATTAAAGCCGTCACGTTGAATAGCCGCCAAGTTTGTAAGTTGCACAACTTACCGCCATGCCCATTTTCGCCAACTCCAATGGGAACCCACCACTGGCCACATCTTCCCATCTCCTCCCCTGTCTGCTTACCGCAGAGACCACTCCCTACATAACTCCCTGGTCAATTTGTCCACCCAAACCACCCTCTCCCCAGGTACTTTCCCTTGCAGTCGCAGGAGATGCTGCACTTGTCGCTTTACCTCCCCCCTCGACTCCATCCAAGGACCCAAGCAGTCTCTCCAGGAGCGGCAGAGGTTCACCTGCATCTCCTGCAACCTCATCTATTGCATCGGCTGCTCTAGGTGTCAACTGCTCTACATCGGTGAGACCAAGCGTAGGCTTGGCGATCGCTTCGCCCAACACCTCCGCTCAGTTCGCAATAACCAACCCAATCTCCCGGTGGCTCAGCACTTCAACTTCCCCTCCCATTCCAAATCCAACCGTTCTGTCCTGGGCCTCCTCCATGGCCAGAGTGAGCCCCACCCTAAATTGGAGGAGCAGCACCTCATATTTCGCGTGGGTAGTTTACACCCCAGGGGTATGAACCAGACGCCTCTCATGGTCGAAAGTGTTACTGAACGCTGGGGAAACATGTCATGGTATGATTTATTTCTGGGGCCCCTGAATTTAGTAGACAGACCAAAAGATTATCCAGTCCCGGTGGTTCTTCGTCCATCGAGACCTTGTGTCATTTTCTTGCCAAAACTGGTTCCATTCCGTCCTCCCTCTCACTATATCCTGCGTTTTGAAACATTCTTTGTTTCTCCCGATCTGCTAATGTAGAACCAAAACAATGATGTAATTATCTCAAATTTCTGCGCCCGATTGGTAGTGAGATCGCGTTTGAATTTCCTCCGAAGTTCATGTTAGTGTGATGTTGGCACTGAAGGATGAAAACTGAATTGCCACTTGGTACATGTCTTTTTTTGCGGGCAAATACTGAAGGTAGATTTATAGGAGGTTTGTGCACTGAAGATGATCCATAAACTGTACGGAATGTTCTGTGATGTAGTTAATACAACTAGTAATCTCCCTCTCGACCGACATACCAGCCGTGTTTGTGTTTCTGATTGTGTAATATTACTTGTTAACTGTAAACTCCATCTGTTGCATCTTCATCGTCAAGATATATCAATGAATGATATCATTAGAGAGGCCCCAAAGAGGAGAGAAATATTGCTAAGGTGAGCATATCAGTGAGGAGAGGTGAAACACTACTGCGCCTACTTCAAACCCAATGCTACGTACAGTTACATTGACTACACCCGTCTCTTGCAAGAATAGAAACATAGAAACACAGAAAATAGGTGCAGGAGTAGGTCATTCGGCCCTTCGAGCCTGCACCGCCATTCGATATGATCATGGCTGATCATCCAACTCAGTATCCCATCCCTGCCTTCTCTCCATACCCCCTGATCCCTTTAGCCACAAGGGCCATATCTAACTTCCTCTTAAATATAGCCAATGAACTGGCCTCAACTACCTTCTGTGGCAGAGGAATCCACAGATTCACCACTCTCTGTGTAAAAAAATGATTTTCTCATCTCGGTCCTGAAAGACTTCCCTCTTATCCTTAAACTGTGACCCCTAGTTCTGGACTTCCCCAACATCGGGAATAATCTTCCTGCATCTAGCCTGTCCAACCCCTTAAGAATTTTGTAAGTTTCTATAAGATCCCCCTTCAATCTTCTGAATTATAGCGTGTACAAGCCGAGTCTATCTAGTCTTTCTTTATATGAAAGTCATGCCATCCCAGGAATTAGTCTGGTGAACCTTCTCTGTACTCCCTCGATGGCTAAAATGTCTTTCCTCAGATTGGGAGACCAAAACTGTACGCAATACTCCAGGTGTGGTCTCACCAAGACCCTGTACAACTGCAGTAGAACCTCCCTGCTCTTATACTCAAATCCTTTTGCTATGCTACCCATTACTCCGTTGTGGAGGGATCTGGATCAATCCGAACGTCCCCCACCCTCAGATAGAAATGTCCAGTGCTCCTGATCTTTCAACTTTGCAGCCACTGTCTCCAATACATCGTTCTCCGACAGTTCCGGCACTCAATTGTGATTCCAGCATCGCTCACATCTTTTAAGATTAGCTGGCACCTTTTCCGCTGCAGCTCATGGTTTCATAGTCCCCTTCCTCCCAAATACCACTTCCCAGTTACTTGCCCTATAAACACAGGAGATGTGGCAGCTGCCCCGGCACCTCTCCCCACATCTCCACGAGCGACCACATCAAGCCTACTGTGCATGACTGATGATCACATGCTCCTGACCTCCGCCAACCTCCTCTACTGCATTTGGTCCTCCCCATGTGGCCAACTTTACCTCAACCAGACAAAACGTAAGCAAGGGAATGGATTCGACGAACAGTAGCGCAAAATTCTCCAACGTCTCCTGCCTGACAAATTTACTGGACTTCTTTGGTCAATTAAATAGCAGGACAGACAAGGGAGAGTCAGTGGATGTTGTTTTCTTAGATTTTCAGAAAGCCTTTGATAAGTTGTCACGTTAGGCTGCTTGGGAAGACGAGAGCTCAAGGTTTCAAAGGGCAGGTTTGCAGGGCATTGATAGCAGGTTGGCTGGATGGCAGAAGACAAAGTGTGGCACTAAAGGGGGGGGGGGGGGTTAGTCTGATGTGCTGCCAGTGAGAGTGGGGTCCCGCAGGGGGTCCGCTACCCTTTACATTGAATATTCAGGAAGAAACGTGTGGTCTATTTATGAAGTGGGGAGAGAATCCTGAAATCGGAGGTGCAAAGGGACTTGGGAATGCTGGTGCAGGATTCCCAAAAAGTCAATCTGCAAGTCAAATCAGTAGTAAAGAAAGCAAATTCAAAGCTAGCATGTATTTCAAGAGGGTTTGTATACAAAAACCGGTATGTAATGCTGTGGCTCTCTTAGCCAGTGGCAAGGCCACATATGATATATTGTGACCAATTTTGGGAACCATATCCGAGGAACGATGTTCTGGCTCTGGGGACGGTCCAGGTTTACAAGAATGATCCCATCAATGAGTTGGTTAAACTATGATGTGCGTTCATGCACTCACTGGAGTTTAGATGAATGACTGGAGACCTCATTGAAACATACAGAATAGTGAAAGGCTTGGGTGGAGTGGATGTGGAGAGGATGTTTCCACTAGTGGGAGAATCTAGGACTAGAGATCGTAAACCTCAGATTTACAGGACGGTCTATTAGGAAGGAGATGAGGAGACACTTCTGTTGTCAGAGGGTGGTGAATCTGTGGAATTATTTCCCACTGACAAGGCTGTAGAGACCTTGTCAGTGGATATTTTGACACAGTGGATATTTTGGACAAAATTAGGACATTTTATTATTTGCCAAAATATATTTCTCAATGTTTCTTGTTTAAAGCCTGCACATTCACCCAAACGACTTATTTATTTATCATCTAATAACAGACAAGCCTGCAGCATGGAATTATGTCAACAATCCTGATTTTGGCAAATAATAAAATGTCCTAATTTTGTCCAACTAACAGCTGACAATTATCCCATTCCTTAGCTTGCATCTGAGTAAAATTTATTTCAAAACGCATTGATAGTTTACGATTATTTAAATGGTAAATGTAGCTTCAGAAGCGTTTTCATTTACATGTTAAAACCCACCTGAGAACCATGGGCGATTTTGCAATTTTACTGACGGATTTTTCACTTTTAAAACTTTTCATATAACAAATGAATAAAGATAAAAAAGTCAATAATGTCTTACTTTTGATGAAATGCAGCGAGCAAACGCGATAATTCCCGATATTTTGGATCTTTAAATCTCCACGACAAATGTCCGCTGAGCACTTCCGCTGGTTTTGCACCTTCAGCTCCCTCTTGAATTTACCTTAGTTTCTATCTTTTTTTTGGACTGTAAATTTAGGTAGCTGTGCCTCACGGTCACCCCGACTGGCACAGTAAATTGCAGCTCAAAAACTGGCCGTTTTCGATGTTTTTAACGGGTGTGAAAGTGCGTGTTTTCCCATTCACTAACATGTACAGGAAGTACCGAGTGTACTCCACTTTAAATTTTCGGTCACGTGGGTGCGCATCTACGCTCCAGTGACCTTTCGTGAAATCACCCTATATTTAAGAGGGAGTTCGATGTGGCCCTTGTGGCTAAAGGGATCAGGGGGTATGGAGAGAAGGCAGGTACAGGATACTGATTAGATATTCTGGTTGAAGATCTAATTCATTGCGCCTGGACACGTTGCAAGAATCACGTGGACATGAATGCATGTGGAAGGAGTCGTGTCTGCTAGTTTGACGTGCGGGCTCTTTTAGCGGCTGGAGTCGGTGTGACGGGCCAATGGGGAACAAGGACACATATTTATTGCTGACCACTTCATGTCAGCTAGGTCAAAGATGCTGGCATCTACTCAATGTTCCTGTACCAGTGAGAAATAGTCAGACTGGCGGGCGCTTCATGGAACAAACCAACCACACGCGTGCACTATCATGCTCGCCGACTCTAGGCACCACCTCACAATACAAATAGAGCAAAGTCTGCCATCAGACACATTATTTGATCCTGATTGGGAAGCGAAGATGAGATCCGTGCTTCTTGTAATCTTTGCAGTGTTGCTCCTGCCTCATCATGTCATCGCACAACAGGCAACTAACTTCGGTAAGGGACGATAAACATTTGTGCACACATACTCCACACATGGATGGTGTGTGGAGAGTGTTGATTTAAAGCTGTGCTCTTTAATATTCTGTGCAGTCCATGAAAAGAGCGTTCAAGGTTCTACCACACACACACACACACCAACGAATAAACACACACATGGAGGCTTAATCGGTTCAGTGTGGAACGTGAAAAGATTTACTGGATTCACATCGGACGGAACCGAAGAGAAGCGGTGGGCAAACATGCACGTGTCCACATAAACATAATATGTTACAATGTCCATGCAATTTAAGAAAGATCGTTGTTTATATTGTCATTTCAAAGGGCGACTGTGGTGCAAAGGAACGCATCCATCTCTCTTAATACAGATAATATATCATTCTAGTGAATCTTCCCCGAACTGTATCAAAATATTTCCTCCTTCGCTGAGACTTTCTGTCAAATACAGCCGTCCTTTCCTTTGGACCTTCAAGAACAAATGCAAACATTCTACGTTGACTAGATTCTATTCATTCCATTGTAATCGTGAACAAGGCGAAGGGTTATTGAGATGCTTCTTTTATGCCCCTGTCCCACTTAGGAACCCCGAACGGAAACCTGCGGAGACTTTGCGCCCCACCCAAGGTTTCTGTGCGGTTCTCGGAGGTTGCATGTGGTTGCCGGAGGTTGCAGGTAGTGGAAGCAGGTAGGGAGACTGACAAAAACCTCCGGGAACCGCACGGAAACCTTGGGTGGGGCACAAAGTCTCCAGAGGTTTCCGTTCAGGTTTCCTAAGTGGGACAGGGTTGTGTTGTGTTTTCCGCATTGCACACAACATGTTATTCAACGCTTCTATAGTATTTCGCTGCATATGTAAATAAAATGATTTACCGACTATTTATTCAGCTTTCATTTTCTTCCCTACAGATGAGTGCATTGTTAGGGATGGATATTGTATGTCGTTTTGCCCCGAAGACACTATATCAGTCGGACATTGCAACACCTCAAGATGTTGCAAATATATTACATCGGGATAGTATTGGCAATAAAGTGTGCATGAATAAATAATAGTTGCATTACCACAGCTTTGCTTTTTCCTTGCTTCTCTTTTGAAGTAACCTGCTGGAAGTAAAGTTATTCAGGAAAGAAACGAACATCGGCAACAGCAGTCAGCAAAGGCTGCCGTGCAGCATCCATTCACATTTGACTTTGCCAAGAATATAAAGGAGGATAGTAAATGCTTCTTTAAGTATGTGAAGAGGAAACACGTAGTTAAGACCAAAGTTGGACCCTTGAAGACTGAAAAAGGGTGTGCTTATTATGGGGAACAAGGAAATGGCAGATGAGTTGAACATGGACTTTGGATCCGTCTTCACTAAGGAGGACACAAACAATCTTCCTGATGTACTATTGGCCAGAGGATCTGGGGTGGCGGAGAGACTGAAGTAAATCACCATTAGGCAGGAAATGGTGTTAGGTAGACTGATGGGACTGAAGGCTGATAAATCCCCAGGGTCTGGTGGTCTGCATCCCAGGGTACATCAGGAGTGGCTCTAGAAATTGTGGCTGCATTGGAGTTGATTTTCCAATGTTCTACTGATTCACGACCAGTCAATGTGGATTGGAAGGTAGCTAATATTATCCTACTTTTTAAGAAAGGTGTGAGAGAGCAAACAGGGAATTATAGACCAGTTTGCCTGACATCGGTGGTGGGGAAGATGCTGCAGTCAATCAGAAAAGATGAAATAGTGGCACATTTGGATAGCAGAATCGGTCTGAGTCAGCATGGATTTACAAAGGGAAAATCATGCTCGACTAATCTTCTGGAATCTTTTGAGGATGTGACAAGGAAAATGGACAAGGGGGAGCCAGTGGATGTAGTGTACCTGAATTTACAGGAAGCATTTCATAAGGGTCCACATAGGAGATTAGTGGGCAAAATTTTGGTTCAGGAAACAAAGAGTAGGGATTTACGGGTCTCTTTCAGAATGGCATGCAGTGACTAGTGGGGTACCGCAAGGCTCGGTGCTGGGACCGCAGCTATTTACAATATGCATCAATGATTTAGATGCAGAGATTCAAAGCAACATTAGCAATTTTGCTGATAACACAAAACTGGGTGTCAGTGTGAACTATGAGGAGGATGCTATGAGAATGCAGGGTGACTTGGACAGGTTGGGGGAGTGGGCAGATACATGGCAGATGTAGTTTAATGTGGATAAATGTGAGGTTATCCACTTTGGTAGCAAAAACAGGAAGGCAGATTGTTATCTAAATGGTGCCAAGTTGGGGAAAGGGGGAAGTACAACGGGATCTGGGGGGTCTTGGTTCATCAGTCAATGAAAGTAAGCATGCAGGTACAGCAGGAAGGGTCTCGACCCAAAACGTCGCCAATTTCCTTCTCTCCGTAGATGCTGCCTCACCCGCAGTTTCTCCAGCATTTTTGTTTACCTTCGATTATCCAGCATCTGTAGTTCTTTCTTAAACATGCATGTACATCAGGCAGTGAAGAAAGTGAATGCCTTGTTGGCCTTCATATCAAGAGGAGTTGAGTATAGGAGCAAAGAGGTCCTTCTGCAGTTGTACAGAGCCCTAGTGAGACCACACTTCCCCGTCTACTGATACTCTCCTCCGCCTAGCAGAGCTGGTTCTTATCCTTAATAACTTTTCATTTGACTCCTCACATTTCCTCCAAATACAAGGCGTAGCTATGGGCATGCGCATGGGCCCTAGCTATGCCTGTCTCTTTGTTGGGTATGTCAAACAATCCTTGTTCAAGGCGTTCCGTGGCCCTATCCCCAAACTCTACCTCCTCTACATCGACGACTGCATTGGTGCCACCTCCTGCACCCACACACTACTCATTGACTGCATCCATTTCACCACTAACTTCCATCCGGCACTCAAATACACCCGGACCATTTCCGACATATCCCTACCATTTCTAGACCTCACTATCTCCATCACAGGTGATAGACTACTGACCGACATCTACTATAAACCCACTGACTCCCATGGCTATCTGGCCTACACCTCTTCCCACCCTGCTTCCTGTAAGGACTCCATCCCCTACTCCCAACTCCTCCATCTAAGTCTCATCTGCACCCAGGATGAGGTTTTCCAACCAAGGGCATCGGAGATCTCCTCTTTCTTCAGGGAACGGGGGTTCTGTGGCAAAGAAGTTCATAGGCCAATCGGCCCATCAAGTCTACTCCACCATTCAATCATGGCTGGTCTAAAACATTCACCAAGATCATGGCTCATATTCCACGATCTATCTCTCCCTCCTAACCCCATTCTCCTGCCTTCTCCCCATAACCTCAAACAGTTGTGTCTGAAGAAGGGTCTCGACCCGAAACGTCGCCTACTCCTTATCTCCATAGATGCTGCCTCACCCGCTGAGTTTCTCCAGCATTTTTGTCTACCTTCGATTTTTCCAGCATCTGCAGTTCTTTCCTAAACATGGACAAACCAGGATAGCTTTAGTTTAGTTTATTGTCACGTGTACCGAGGTACAGTGAAAAGCCTTTTTGTTGCGTGCTATCCAGTTAGCGAATAGGCTGTACATGATTACAATCAAGCCGTCCACAGATACATGATAAAGGGAATAACGTTTAGTGCAAGTAATGTCTAATAAAATATATACTGTGGATCTCCAAACAGGTAGATGGTAGGTCAAGACCGTTTTCATCTTTCTCAGTAAACGCTAGGTTTCTGGGATGGATTGTGGAGCAGTGGGACTTGCTAGTACATGTAGATACAATACAATAATACTTTATTAGCCAAATATGTTTTGCAACATATGCGGAATTTCATTTGCAATACAGTCATACCAATAAAAAGCAACACAACACACAAAATACATTTCACTATAAACATCCACCACATTGACCCCTCCACATTCCTCACTGTGATGGAAGGTTCAATCTTTTCTCTTCTTTGTTCTCCGGCGGTCCGGGGGCCTCGAGCCTTCCGTTGACGGGACGATCTTGACTCGCTCAACCGATCGGAACCCAGGTCGGGACTTCCCTGGAAGTGGTGTCAGAGGTACTGTGGATAGAGTGGCGTACGAGGCTTTTGCCATGCATAGTCAGTCAGGATATTGAGTATAGGTTGATTACTAGATGGCACGGTGGCACAGCGGTAGAGTTGGTGCCTCACAGCGCCAGAGACTCAGGTTCTATCCTGACTATGGGGGCATGGTCATCATTGACCACATAGACACAAGGAAGTGCAGATGCTGGAATCGTGTTAGAACACAAACCGCTGGAGTAATGCAACGTGTCAGGAAGCATCTCTGGAGGACTTGGATAGGTGACGTTTCGAGTTTAGTTTAGTTTAGAGATGCAGCATGGAAATAAGGCCATTCGGCCCACCGAGTCTGCACCGACCAACGATCCCCGCACACCAACACTATCCTAACCACAATAGGGACAATTTTTACAGTTCCATCAAGCCAATTAACCAACAAACCTGTACGTCTTTGGAGTGTGGGAGGAAACCCACGCAGGTCACGGAGAGAACGGCGGGCTTGTTTCCGCGCAGCATCTCTAAACTAAACTCAACTCAACTAAAAGCGAAATGCCACCTATCCATGTCCTCCAGAGATGCTACCACATCCGTTGTGTTACTCCAGCACTTTGTGTTCTAACAAGATTCCAGCATCTGTAATTCCTTGTGTTTGTGTGGTCAATTGAATGGAAGCTCAGGAGATGCTGAGGAGGAGATTAACCAGGTAAAGCTACAGTTAATGAACCACACCAAAGCTGGGGAATCTGTGAGATTCATTGCTACAGACGGCGGTGGAGGCCAAGTCAATGGATATTTTTAAGGCAGAGATAGACAGATTATTGATTAGTACGGGTGTCAGGGGTTATGGGGACCAGGCAGTAGAATGGGGTTAGGGGGGAGAGATAGATCAGCCACGATTGAATAGCGTAGTAGACTTGATGGGCCGAATGGCCTCATTCTGCTGCTATCACATGAATTAATTAAATCACCCTTTCACACCATTAAGATTAATTAACAAGACGGCTTCAGAATATGGCACGGAGCGCCAGGATCCTGAGGGATTGATCATTCAGGAATTGGCTCCACGGATTGTTGGGATACTGTGGGAATGATCGCTTGGGAATGGACCAGGGAATGCCAGGATACAGAGGGAACACTCACTCAAGACAGGAGCAGGCCATTAATTTAAACCTGTCTGAAATAAACACTGAACATTCTGGGATTACTCAACAAGTCAGTCAGCATCTCTGGAGAAAGAGAGAGGATGGAGGAGAGAGAGAGAGTGAGGGAGAGAGAGAGGTTGGGGGAGAGGAGAGAGGGAGTGAGATAGATAGGCTGTGGGCCGAGCATCAAAAATGTGTCGAGAAATCAAATTTTGTGACCCATGTCTCGGAACTACATAAAAGTTTGCACAGATTTAGATGAAATATAATTGTGAAGGAAGTCATAACTCGTCAATGCCAAAAATTGCACATTAATTAATTAAACTAATTAGAAAATGAGATCAGAAAAGTAAGCGCCATCTAGTGTCCAATGCCCTTATTACTCACCGGCCTACGAACAGGCCCGACCGACTAACCCTGACCCTAACCCTAATCCTAGCCCAGCTGTACATTTGTTATTTATCATTTTTATTTAACAGTTCACATCATAACTTTATAAAGAGAAATCAATTGAAAAACAAAATGATCAGCAAGGTGAGCATTACCTTTATTCCTTGGAAACCTTGTTATTGCTACTGATATAATGAGGAGGCAGCCATGATCCCAGGGTCCTCGCTGCCTAGCGACCATCAAACAAAACGCGGCATTGGTCAATTAGCGTCTGACCTCAATGTCAAACGTGCATTGATTGGACAATTACTACTCTGAAAATTGGAAGTTTTAGTCATATTTAAACAAAATGTGCAGGTTTTGTTCTTGACGAGTTTCAGGTATGATTTATATCATATTTTTACACAATATGTGAAAAATTCAGGTAGTTCCGCAAGTTTGGTCATGAACCTGAAGGAAAAATCTCCTCGGCCCACAGCCTAATAGGAACGATTTAGATTGAGAAAGATAATTGGGCAATTGGGACGATCTTAGATCTTGTTCAGCATGGATGAGTTGGGCCGAAGGGCCTGTTTCCATGCTGTATGACTCTACGAACAGTCTTCCACCTGAAACGCTAACCTTTCCTCTTTCTCCAGACGCTGCCTGACCTGATGAGTATTTTCGTTGTTTATTTTTGACTTGCAGCATCTGCAGGTTTGTTTGAATTCCGTGGGATTCATGGATGGTTGGTACAAAATGATGATTCACTGCTGGAAGAATCTGCAGCTGAAGACGCTGACTGGCTCATCATTCAGAGCCCATATTCTCCCACGCAATGTCCAACTGAGTTCTCTTCACAGTCTCATAGCCTTCGAAACCTGAGAATAAAACCAAATATGTGTAAGAAAGAACTGCAGATGCTGGTTTAAACATTGACTTCCCCAACTTCAGATAGTCCTTGCTTTCTCTCTCCATCCCCATCCCCTTCCCAGTTCTCCCACCAGTCTTACTGTCTCCGCCCACATTCTATCTTTGTCCCTCCCCCTCCCCTGACATCAGTCTGAAGAAGGATCTCAACCCGAAATGTCGCCCATTCCTTCTCTTCGGAGATACTGAGTTACTCCAACATTTTGTGTCTACCTTCGAATAAAACCACATGACAGACTTTACCTGCCATGTCCAAGCATCATAATAATCTGAGCACAGAGAAGATTTACGAGGATGTTTAGTTTAGAGATACAGCGCAGAAACAGGCCCTTCGGCCCGAGTCCGCTCCGACCAGCGATCCCCGTACACAAACACTATCCCACACACTGGGGTCAATTTACAATCTTTTACCAAAGCCAATTAAGGATGTGGGAGGAAACCGGAGCACTGGGAGTAAACCCACGTGTTCACAGGGAGATCATGCAAACTCCGTACAGACAGCACCCGTAGTCAAGATGGAACCCGGGTCTTTGGCACTGTGAGGCAGAAAGTCTACCGCTGTACCATGATGCAGGAAGGGGAGGAAGGAATGGAGGGGTGTGTTGGAGCATTGGAGAGGCGGCACCAGTGCAGCGCATGTCACAGCAGCTGGCTGGGGTTCGCTGCGGTAATGCACCATGCGCGTTTGGTCATCGGCACTCACCGTCACTCATGGCGATGGGGCAGGAGGTGTCTGCCGCCTCTGCCTTCTTCCCCTTGCACATACGGCTGAACCAGTTGCTGTATTCTCTCCTCACCTGCCCACAGAAGGTAGCGTAAATAAACAAATCAGCACAAGAACATCGCACAAGACCGTACACTGGCGATGTGAAAGTGAACCGTAGATTATTAATGTTCTTTAGATTTTTAGTTTAGAGATACAGCGTGGAAACCAGTCCTTGTCACTTGAAAATCTGAGTCCTTGTGTCATCCGACCCACATTGCCACTATATACTTACAAACTATTGATTCAGAATTAAAGAACGTTCATTTAAGGAGATGAGGAGGAATTTCTTTAGTCGGTGGCGAATCTGTGGAATTCGTTGACACAGACGGCTTTGGAGGCCAAGACATTGGTTATTTTTAAAGCAGAGAATGACAGATTCTTGATTAGTACGGGGATCAAAGGTTATGGTGAGAGGGCAAGAGAATGGGGTCAAGAGGGAAGACAGATCAGCCATGATTGAATGGTAGAGTGGACTTGATGGGCTGAATGGTCTAATTCTGTTCTCATGAACTGATGAATTCTGTTGTCGGTGAAGGGCGACACGGTGGCGCAGCGGTAGAGTTGTTGCCTCACAGCGCCAGAGACCCGGGTTCGATCCTGACTACGGGTGCTGTCTGTACGGAGTTTGCACGTTCTCCCCGTGACAGTGTGGGTTTTCTCCGGGTTCTCCTGTTTCCTCCCACAATCCAAAGACGTACAGGTTTGTAGGTTAATTGGCTTTGGTAAAAAATGAAAATTGTCCCTAATGTTTAGGATAGAATCAGAGAGTCATAGAGTGATATATGTGGAAACAGGCCCTTCGGCCCAACTTGCCCACACCGGCCAACATGTCCCAGCTACAGCAGAATAGCGTGAGGGTGAGAGCAGATTACCTGCTGGTTCAACAGGCAGTGGACCAGGAAGATGAACACTCCCTGGGAGCCGTTTACAATGGTGAATATGTACGACAACACTATGGTGTCCTTGTTCAGCTGGAAAAGTCCAATGACCCATGAGCAGCCCAACACAACGAATTGAGCCATGGTCTTGAAGGTCCGTATCCTGGTGATGTACAAAGACAGGGTGAGGACCTCAACCCAGCAGTGAACCATGCCCAAAATCCCCTCAACCCCCAACATTCCTTCCCCTCTCTCTCGTCTCCCTCTCCAAGATTCAAGATTCAAGATTCAATTTAATTGTCATTTGGACCCCTTGAGGTCCAAACGAAATGCCGTTTCTGCAGCCATACATTACAAACAAATAGACCCAAGACACAACATAATTTACATAAACATCCATCACATCGCTGTGATGGAAGGCCAAAAAAATGTATCTCTCCACTGCACTCTCGCCCCCCCCGATGTCAGAGTCAAAGTCAAAGCCCCCGGCCGGCGATGGCGATTGTCCCGCGGCCATTAAAGCCACGCCGGGTGATGCAAGGTCGCACACCGGGTCTTGCTGTTAGAGCCCCCGGCGTGCGCTCGCAGAGTCCCGCGGCCATTCCAAGCCGCGCGGGGCGGTGATGTCAGGCCCCGCTCCAGGAGCTCTTCGACCCCGCAACTCGGGCGGGAGAAGTCGCCATTGCAGGAGCCCTGAAAAGCGGTCTCCCTCCAGGGACCCGCGGGCTCCCGGTGCCGCCGTCCGCCAGACCCGCAGTTGCAGCCTCCGAATCTCCGGAGGTCGGGCCGCAGCAGCAGCAGCGCTCCACCACCGCTCCACCCGCTCTGGACTCGGCCAGCTCCGCGACGGTGAGGTGAGTCGTCGGCACCAGAGTCCCCGGTCTTCTCCTGTTGGAGGCCGCTCCTCGTTGCAGCCCCAATGACAACGGAGACCCGACAGAAAAGGTGCAGGGAGAGATTTAAAAGTTACCCCCTCCCTCACACCCCACCCCCCCCCCCCCCCCCCCACAACACACACCCCAACAAAAAATAACAAAAACTACATAGAAACATAGACAAAAAATAATAAAAACGCGGACGGGCTGCAGAGGCCGCTGCTGACGAGAGTCGCGCCGCCTGCCGGATCTCCCCGACTCTCAGTCTGAAGAAGTGGTCACATACACCAAGTATGAAGAAGGGTCTCGACCCGAAACATCACCCGTTCCTTCTCCCCAGAGATGCTTCCTATCCCGTTGAGTTACTCCAGCATTTTGTGTCTAACTACTATCTACCTCACTGGTGACTCTCAGACTATCCTTGATCGGACTTTGCTGGCTTTACCTTGCACTAAACGTTATTCCCTTATCATGTATCTATACACTGTAAATGGCTCAATTGTAATCACGTATTGTGTTTCCGCTGACTGGATAGCTTTTCACTGTACCTCGGTACACGTGACAATAAACTAAACTGAACTGGGAACATGAGGAAAGGAACTGCAGATGCTGGTTCAAACCACAGATAGACACAACAAGCTGGAGTAACTCAATGGATCAGGCAGCATCACTGGAGAGAAGGAAACAATGGCCTGTATCCTTTATCATCGTTACTTTTTTGCATATCATTCATTTGTTCTATTTATTTTTAAGAAAGAACTGCAGATGTTGGAAAAATCAAAGGTAGACAAAAATGCTGGAGAAACACAGCGGGTGAGGCAGCATCTATGGAGCGACGGAAATAGGTGACGTTTCGGGTCAAGACCGTTCTTCAGTCTGATGTGGGGTGGGGGGGGGGGGGGGGGGGAAAGAAAAGAGGTGGAGACAGTGGGCTGTGGATGAGCTGGGAAGGGGAGGGGAAGAAAGGAGAAAGCAAGGACTACCTGAAATTGGAGAAGTCAATGTTCATACCGCTGGGGTGTAAACTACCCAAGCAAAATATGAGGTGCTGCTCCTCCAATTTGCGGTGGGACTCACTCTGGCCATGGAGGAGGCCCAGGACAGAAAGGTCGGATTCGGAATGGGAGGGGGGAGTTGAGGTGCTGAGCCACCGGGAGATCAGGTTTGTTATTGCGAACTGAGCGGAGGTGTTGGGCGAAGTGATCTATTTACGTTCTATATATATGTTTTATATCTCTCTACATCACCCTCTATATCTCTCGTTTCCCTTTCCCCTGAATCTGGGTCTGAAGAAGGGTCTTGACTTGAAACGTCACCTATTCCTTCTCTCCAGAGATGATGCCTGACCCGCTGAGTATCTCCCCACAGTTATTGTTGGCTAGCGATCAATATCCTCACTGTAGCTGAGCAGACCCAGCAACCCTACGATGGTTGACCTCTGTCTCCCCCGGTTTCTTGTGAGGTTTCATACGTACCTGGAGTCCTTGATGGTTGAGACATTGGTGTTCAGGGCAGTCTTGATATTCCTCAAGTTCCATATGATCATGACAAACAAAACCGTGTTAACCTGCAACACAGCAGCACCGTAATTATAGTTCCAACTAGACCAAGTGATCTTCCAATCTCACTGTGGAACTGCTACACTACAATGCTGAGAAACTATATTCTGCACTCTGGTAGTTTTCTCTTCACTCGTAC